>NW_027450594.1:0-2000 GCF_964194025.1 Convolutriloba macropyga | reverse complement strand
ATCGACTGGGGGTATTGTTTGCTTGACAAATTATCACATTAATGGCTGGCCAAATATCGTATCAAAAATGGGCAATGGAACATATACATATTCAATGTTTCTGATAAATATGTTATGGTTTTGGCGACTACGACACCGTTTTCTCGCAAAGTTTATTAGACTTCTTAGCTTTTACCTGTGTTTGCCGTCCTTTTGGTAATCGTTCAAAATTTTCTAGATAATGGGAGATCTTAATTTGTGTTCTGGATTCTTCTACTCGATGAAACTATACATTAACTTTATGTTATAGCTAAGGAATTTTTAACTTTCATATCAACTATTTTTCTATTTAAAAAGTATTTTTTTCAGCCTTCCCTTTTGTTGTTCTTTATTTTTGACAATATCTAACTTAGCCTCATCTTTTACTGGCTTCATCGTTATTTTGTTGAATCAAACAAAAAATTTTTTGCTTGTCATATCTATTGACTGATGTCTTTAGAGCTTAGACAAGGTTTTCGTAAGAAATTTTTGAGTTTTCTATTTTAGTCCTTTTTCATGTTCTTTTTGTCATTTTCCCATAGACTTTTACAAAGAAGACTCCTTGATAACCAAACCAGACCATAGTGAAGAGATCATGCACTTTCTACTTGCCATAGTTTTCTCACATAGTTTTAATGGCTTCATTACTGCAGTTTAGAACAAATCGTTGCTATATTTGACCTCCTCCCGCAATTTTTGTGTTTTATAGTCAAAACACAGTTTAGTAAAAAACATGATTTAGTTAAAAAAAAGCAAAAAAACACTAAAAACACAACACGATGATTTTTAGGAGTGGCAAATTAATCCTTTTTTTGTTTTTTGTTGAAAGCATCTGGTTTTTTAAGACTATTGAAATTAATTGATAAACAAATTCAAGGAAAATTTGAGTTTGTCACCATCTATCCTCTTTTTGTCAGTAGGTAGTTCAATCTCAATAAAGAATTATAGACAGATCAAGAATACTTTCCACCTATAAGAAATCCAATCTTTACTACTGTTTTGTTTTCCTCCAACGGATTTTCGGCTTCAATTTTACGCATTAAAAATTTCAAATTTGGATATCTGCAAATTTTTGTGGTCGTTCTTTGTTTTTTGACAAGTCGCATTGGCATTGAAAGATTGCCAAACTGACCCTATATAAAGTTCTCAGTTCTACAATCGTCGTTTTAACGGCTGCGGCAAATTCTTCTTTCGCAATGATTTAAGATTCTAGTGAAATTTTTGGATGTTTTTCTCCTTTTTTGTAGTTGTTTTGCATAATCTGGATAATAACTGGTCTGAACTGCTATTTTTAGGAAGCATATAATAACAGGTTTTAATTGCTTCCTTACTTATACAGCAAGAGCTTTAAAATATTATCTTTTTAATGATTTGTTTTGATACCACATGTCTTAAATCACCCAAAAAGCAATGGTTTTCAAAAGTGAAATTTAAATTTGAACTTTGCTTCTTCTGATGTCTTTTTTTTCAAATTGTTGTGGAGTCTCATAAAATACACTTCCCGTACTTTTTTTAGAAATCTACAGGTTACATTATTTAATTTGGGTGTTGCTAGATGCAAAATTGATTATTGATTATGTTATGTTGTTTTCTTTTTAATATGGACATTCAGTTTTGCGTGTATATAATGTTTGCTTTCATTTGACGTTTACGCTTGTCTTGCCTCTCAAATTCGTTATAGAAAGATTTCACCGGCCTTCTATTGCGGTATTACTTTATTCATTTAATGGTTTGTTGAACAATCTGTAATTTGTGAACCTTTTCTCTTCTTCTTTTTTTAGAAGAAGAGAAATCTGTACTTTTTTTTGGAAATCTACAGGTTACATTATTTAATTTGGGTGTTGCTAGATGCAAAATTGATTATTGATTATGTTATGTTGTTTTCTTTTTAATATTGACATTCAGTTTTGCGTGTATATAATGTTTGCTTTCATTTGACGTTTACGCTTGTCTTGCCTCTCAAATTCGTTAAAGAAAGATAT
>NW_027450593.1:10000-29287 GCF_964194025.1 Convolutriloba macropyga | reverse complement strand
TTGAATTCACATATAGTGAATTTCATTATTTAGATGGAGAAGATCTCGTTCGTTATCGGAATTAACCAGACAGATCACTCCACTAACTAAGAACGGCCATGCACCACCGCCCATATAATCATGAAAGATATTCAATCTGTCAATCCTTAAGATGTCTGGACCGGGTGAGTTTTCCCGTGTTGAGTCAAATTAAGCCGCAGGCTCCACTCCTGGTGGTGCCCTTCCGTCAATTCCTTTAAGTTTCGATTTTGCAACCATACTTCCCCCGGAACCAATAAACTTTGGTTTCCCGGTTAATCTCTTGCCAAGTCAAGATCGACTTTGACAAATTGTAGGTTGGTATAGTTTATGGTCAGAATTACGAGGGTATCTAATCCTCTTCAATACTCTGACTTTCGTTCTTGATTAATGAAAACATTCTTGGCAAATGCTTTCGCAGTAGTTTGTCTTGCCACGATCCAAGAATTTCACCTCTAACGTAGCAATACAAATGCCCCCGTCTGTTCCTTTCAATCATTACCGCACTCAGCCAACCGGCATCAATCGAGTAGCGGGTCATTCTCCATTATTCCATGCTTTATTATTCGATCCCAAAGGATGCTTTGAACACTCTAATTTTCTCAGGGTGAAAACACCGTTTCCACAGTTCGTCACATTTAAGTGCAAACTATTTCTTCGATGCGAAGGATGAGCGGAACGAGTCAACAGATTTAACTGAAGACCATGTTGCCGTTCTACTCAAACAGATCCAACTATGAGCTTTTTAAACGCAGCAACTATTGCATACGCTTGTAGAGGCTGGTATTACCGCGGCTGCTGGCACCAGACTTGCCCTCTACTCGTTCATCAATGGAGCTTTTAAGTCCATTCCATTCTGATTACAAACCATAAAGGTTCATATCATTATTTCTAGTCACTACCTCCTCGTGCGGAGAGTGGGTAATTTGCGTGCCTGCTGCCTTCCTTGGATGTGGTAGCCGTTTCTAAGGCTCCCTCTCCGGAATCGAACCCTGATTCCCCGTTACCCGTCACAACCATGGTAGTCCGTTACACTACCATCATAGGTTGATAGGTCAGAAATTCGGAAGTTCCGTCCCCAAGCCGAAGCTATCTGGGATCTTTCAGTTACTAGGACTCATCACGGGATGTGTCTGTACTTAGCAAATCACCCGGTGTAGTCTTGTAAAAGTCTCCGACAGTGTCGGACAATCAGCATGCATTAGCTGCAGGGTTACCGCAGTTATTCATTTAGCTTGCAAATCAACTAATAGATAGTAACTGATTTAATGAGCCATTCGCGGTTCCACTTTTTCAAGCTTCGCTTGCACATGCATGGCTTAGTCTTTCAGACAAGCATATGGCAACTGACAGGATCAATCAGTTTAATTGTACTTTGAACAATCTTTCGATTTGTTCGAATTTAGAAAGACATAGCCTTGCGGCCTCGTCAATCTTGCTTTGAGCTTTTTAAATCACGAAGAGTTTCAATGCATGCTTTGGCATGGCTACTAGTTACTACACAGTACTCTACACACTTAGAGTTACCCACGATTACACATTTCACATGCTGATGTTTCGGCTCGCGCGTACTAGAAACAGCATAATACTATGTGTACTGGTAGATAGCGCTCTGTGAGCATTTCCCATGAGCAGGTTTTGCCCTCCAAATCTCTGTTCTACTGTTACCAATACCGGCTAACAACTGTATCATACTAGGGAGAATTGACTCATGATTTAAAAACCAGATGTTCACATGTCGATGTTTCGGCTCTCGCCTACTAGAAACAACATAATACTAGTCTGTTAAAAATCTCAATCACGCCGCCTCTTCAGATACAGAAGTTTTACCTTTTATTGGTTAGAGAACAGCTTTCCAGCTGTCGACATGGTTACTAGTAACAACACCGTACTCAACACAAAAACTTTTCAACTTCACAACTTTCACATGCTGATGTTTCTGCTTTCGCATACTAGAAACAGCATAATACTTATTGTTTTGTCAAGTAATTTGTGTGTCTTTCCCATGTGAAGTTTCACCGGTCAACAATGTTTCCCTGACCAATTACGGCTACTAGTAGCTGTATAATACTAGGGAAAATGATTGAGGATTTAATATCAGATTTTCACATGTTGATGTTTCGGCTTTCGCCTACTAGAAACAACATAATACTAGTCTGCTAAGAAAATCTCGCTCAAATTGCCTTTTCACATACAGAAGTTTCACCTTCTATTGGTTAGAGAACAGTTCTCAGCTGTCGACATGGTTACTAGTAACAACATCGTACTCAACACAAAAATTCTTCAACTTCACAACTTTCACATGCTGATGTTTCTGCTTTCGCGTACTAGAAACAGCAATAATACTTATTGCTTTGTCAAGAAGTGTGTGTGGTCTTTCCCATGCGAAAGTTTCACCGGTCAGCAATAATTGCCGTGTCCAATTAAGGTTACTCATAGCTGTATAATACTAGGGAAAATGATTGAGGATTTAATATCAGATTTTCACATGTTGATGTTTCGGCTTTCGCCTACTAGAAACAACATAATACTAGTCTGCTAATAAATCTCGCTCAAATTGCCTTTTCACATACAGAAGTTTCACCTCTTCTTGGTCACTGTACAGATGATGCTGTCTGTTCTTTATTTGGTTCTGCTTATTATAAGGAGGGGCATCACTCCTTCCTCCTTGGTTTGCATGCATTAAGCCTGCTTTGTGAAAAGCGTATCTTTCTAGCTTTTCTTCGCCTTACTCGAGTAGGACGATACAATCCAGACATTAGTCAGTCTTGGTGTAAAGTCACTGAGTATTATTCGGTTCTGCTTTATTCAGCAATATGCTGTATAATTGTTGTAATTTGCGAACATATTTGTTCTCAGTTCCGAACTACTAGCGACGACAGATTACCAGCGGTCATGAGCCATCAAGGTAGTTCTTTGGTGCATCAAGTAGAGAGGTGCCATCAAACAACACTTCCCTAATAATGCTACACACATAGAATTTGCTACAGTGCAGCTTTTTACTTTGCAAAATTTGCGCACAAATTTTGCATAGAATAAATGTTTTATCAAGATTTTTAGATCCCCTCCCTTGAGAGAACGTTACTCCTTTAAGTGAACACCCCGCGGCGTCCTGTTGTTATTGCTTATAACCATTTCGCAAGCCGGAGGCATAATGCACTACGCAAGCCGCTACTTTGGCACAGAGGCACCTAGTTTTACACCCGGGACTTCAGGTGGCCCAGTTTTACACCCAGTACAGCGGTGCCAGTTGGTAACCCGGTGGATCCTCGGAGACCAGACATGATCATAGATCAAACCCGATGTATGCTACTCCTGAACGTATAGTATCTCCACTGTGCAATGAAAATTATCGTTCGTTTCGGGCCTTCCTATACGTTCAGCAGACAATCGCTAGGAATTCACCTCGTGACCCGTGGTGACCACACTGGATTTCAAGTTTATTGATTTGGACAGACCTGTCATTTATTTTGCTTTTCAGCTTCAGTTCTGCTCGATCTAGCTTGCCTAAGGCTTGATCTCGCTTTGCTCACCCCTGTAGGAGCCTCTACTAGTACCACTCGGAGTAATGGGGAATCCACCAGACCTAATCGATGAATGCCATCAAACAACAAACATCATACCCGGCTTCATCAGGCATATTTTATTACTTCCGAGAGGTACTTTAGTATCAGATCTTTCTCCATGCCTCTTATGAGGACCCGTCAGACCTTTCGGTTTATCGTTTAGCTTCAGTCCTGCTCGATCTAGCTTTCCCAAGGCTCGATCTAGCTCTATTCGCCCCACTAGAGGGCTCTCTAAGACCCCTCGGTCTTAGTGTTAGCTCCGGTACTGCTCGGTCCGTGCTTGCTGAAGGCCCGACCCAGCTTTAGTTAGATTCTCGTACTTTCTCTTGGCCTCTCTAGGAGGACCAGACAGACCTCTCGGTCTATCGTTTAGCTTCAGTCCTGCCTCGATCTAGCTTGCCCAAGGCTTGATCAAGCTCTATTCGCCCCGCTAGAGGGCTCTCTAAGACCCCTCGGTCTTAGTGTTATCTTCTGTAATGCCTAACCCAGCTTACTACAGGCCTTGGTCAGGTCTTTATCGGTCACCGATTAGTAACAGACCAATCATAGGGCCTTCCACCCTATCCGGGTTGAGGTCTTTAGTCCAGCCATATTTTGACAAGACACCTCTCCCTAATAATGCCCCACACATAGAATTACTGTCCATGCAGTATTTAACTTGTGTTTTTTTCTAAAATTTGATTTTCACTTTTTGGAGGTTCATTTGCTCCTCTGACACTCTTTCAGCTTCAATCTTACTCGATCTAGCTTTCCCAAGGCTCGATCTAGCTCTATTCGCCCCACTAGAGGGCTCTCTAAGACACTTCGGTCTTAGTGTTAGCTCCGGTCTTGCTCAATCGTGCTTGCTGAAGGCGCGATCAAGCTTTAGTTAGCTTCTCGTACTTCCTCTTGGCCTCTCTAGGAGGACCAGACAGACCTCTCGGTCTATCGTTTAGCTTCAGTCCTGCTCGATCTAGCTTTCCCAAGGCTCGATCTAGCTCTATTCGCCCTGCTAGAGGGCTCTCTAAGACCCCTCGGTCTTAGTGTTAGCTCCGGTACAGCTCGGTCGTGCTTGCTGAAGGCCCGATCAAGCTTTAGTTAGATTCTCGTACTTTCTCTTGGCCTCTCTAGGAGGACCAGACAGACCTCTCGGTCTATCGTTTAGCTTCAGTCCTGCTTGATCTAGCTTTCCCAAGGCTCGATCTAGCTCTATTCGCCCTGCTAGAGGGCTCTCTAAGACCCCTCGGTCTTAGTGTTAGCTCCGGTACAGCTCGGTCGTGCTTGCTGAAGGCCCGATCAAGCTTTAGTTAGCTTCTCGTACTTTCTCTTGGCCTCTCTAGGAGGACCAGACAGACCTCTCGGTCTATCGTTTTAGCTTCAGTCCTGCTCGATCTAGCTTTCCCAAGGCTCGATCTAGATCTATTCGCCCTGCTAGAGGGCTCTCTAAGACCCCTCGGTCTTAGTGTTAGCTCCGGTACAGCTCGGTCGTGCTTGCTGAAGGCCTGATCAAGCTTTAGTTAGCTTCTCGTACTTTCTCTTGGCCTCTCTAGGAGGACCAGACAGACCTTTCGGTCTCTTGCTTAGCTTCAGTCCTGCTCGATCTAGCTTTCCCAAGGCTCGATCTAGCTCTATTCGCCCCGCTAGAGGGCTCTCTAAGACCCCTCGGTCTTAGTGTTAACTCCTGTAATGCCTAACCAAGCTTACTACAGGCCTTGGTCAGGTCTTTATCGGTCACCGATTAGTAACAGACCGATCATGGGGCCTTCCACCCTATCCGGGTTGAGGTCTTTAGTCCAGCCATATTTTGACAAGACACCTCCCCCTAATAATGCCCCACACATAGAAATACTGTCCATGCAGTATTTAACTTGTGTTTTTTCTAAAATTTGATTTTCACTTTTTGGAGGTTCATTTGCTCCTCTGACACTCTTTCAGCTTCAATCTTACTCGATCTAGCTTTCCCAAGGCTCGATCTAGCTCTATTCGCCCCACCAGAGGGCTCTCTAAGACACTTCGGTCTTAGTGTTAGCTCCGGTCTTGCTCAATCGTGCTTGCTGAAGGCGCGATCAAGCTTTAGTTAGCTTCTCGTACTTTCTCTTGGCCTCTCTAGGAGGACCAGACAGACCTCTCGGTCTATCGTTTAGCTTCAGTCCTGCTCGATCTAGCTTTCCCAAGGCTCGATCTAGCTCTATTCGCCCCGCTAGAGGGCTCTCTAAGACCCCTCGGTCTTAGTGTTAGCTCCGGTACAGCTCGGTCGTGCTTGCTGAAGGCCCGATCAAGCTTTAGTTGGCTTCTCGTACTTTCTCTTGGCCTCTCTAGGAGGACCAGACAGACCTCTCGGTCTCTTGCTTAGCTTCAGTCCTGCTCGATCTAGCTTGCCCAAGGCTTGATCAAGCTCTATTCGCCCCGCTAGAGGGCTCTCTAAGACCCCTCGGTCTTAGTGTTAGCTCCGGTACAGCTCGGTCGTGCTTGCTGAAGGCCCGATCAAGCTTTAGTTAGCTTCTCGTTTTTTCTCTTGGCCTCTCTAGGAGGACCAGACAGACCTCTCGGTCTATCGTTTAGCTTCAGTCCTGCTCGATCTAGCTTTCCCAAGGCTCGATCTAGCTCTATTCGCCCCGCTAGAGGGCTCTCTAAGACCCCTCGGTCTTAGTGTTAGCTCCGGTACAGCTCGGTCGTGCTTGCTGAAGGCCCGATCAAGCTTTAGTTGGCTTCTCGTACTTTCTCTTGGCCTCTCTAGGAGGACCAGACAGACCTCTCGGTCTATCCTTTAGCTTCAGTCCTGCTCGATCTAGCTTTCCCAAGGCTCGATCTAGCTCTATTCGCCCCGCTAGAGGGCTCTCTAAGACCCCTCGGTCTTAGTGTTATCTCCTGTAATGCCTAACCAAGCTTACTACAGGCCTTGGTCAGGTCTTTATCGGTCACCGATTAGTAACAGACCGATCATAGGGCCTTCCACCCTATCTGGGTTGAGGTCTTTAGTCCAGCCATATTTTGACAAGACACCTCCCCCTAATAATGCCCCACACATAGAATTACTGTTTATGCAGCTTTTCACTTGTGAAATTTTTAATTTTCGCAATTATTATAGAATAAGTGTTTGCGCAGCTTTTCATAGGTCGAGCTCTAGCTAGCTAGCTCAAGCTAGCTAGCTAGCTCAAGCTCAAGCTATCTAGCTCAAGCTCAAGCCAGCTAGCTCAAGCTCAAGCTAGCTAGCTAGCTCAAGCTCAAGCTAGCTAGCTAGCTCAAGCTCAAGCTAGCTAGCTCAAGCTCAAGCTAGCTAGCTCAAGCTCAAGCTAGCTAGCTAGCTCAAGCTCAAGCTCAAGCTAGCTAGCTCAAGCTCAAGCTCAAGCTAGCTAGCTAGCTCAAGCTCAAGCTAGCTAGCTAGCTCAAGCTCAAGCTAGCTAGCTAGCTCAAGCTCAAGCTAGCTAGCTCAAGCTCAAGCTCAAGCTCAAGCTAGCTAGCTAGCTCAAGCTAGCTAGCTAGCTCAAGCTCAAGCTAGCTAGCTAGCTCAAGTTCAAGCTAGCTAGCTAGCTCAAGCTCAAGCTAGCTAGCTAGCTCAAGCTCAAGCTAGCTAGCTCAAGCTCAAGCTAGCTAGCTCAAGCTCAAGCTAGCTAGCTAGCTCAAGCTCAAGCTCAAGCTAGCTAGCTCAAGCTCAAGCTCAAGCTAGCTAGCTAGCTCAAGCTCAAGCTAGCTAGCTAGCTCAAGCTCAAGCTCAAGCTAGCTAGCTAGCTCAAGTTCAAGCTAGCTAGCTAGCTCAAGCTCAAGCTAGCTAGCTCAAGCTCAAGCTAGCTAGCTCAAGCTCAAGCCAGCTAGCTCAAGCTCAAGCTCAAGCTAGCTAGCTAGCTCAAGCACAAGCTAGCTAGCTAGCTCAATCTCAAGCTAGCTAGCTCAAGCTCAAGCTAGCTAGCTCAAGCTCAAGCTAGCTAGCTAGCTCAAGCTCAAGCTCAAGCTAGCTAGCTCAAGCTCAAGCTCAAGCTAGCTAGCTAGCTCAAGCTCAAGCTAGCTAGCTAGCTCAAGCTCAAGCTCAAGCTAGCTAGCTCAAGCTCAAGCTCAAGCTAGCTAGCTAGCTCAAGCTCAAGCTGGCTAGCTAGCTCAAGCTCAAGCTAGCTAGCTAGCTCAAGCTCAAGCTAGCTAGCTCAAGCTCAAGCTCAAGCTCAAGCTAGCTAGCTAGCTCAAGCTAGCTAGCTAGCTCAAGCTCAAGCTAGCTAGCTAGCTCAAGTTCAAGCTAGCTAGCTAGCTCAAGCTCAAGCTAGCTAGCTAGCTCAAGCTCAAGCTAGCTAGCTCAAGCTCAAGCTAGCTAGCTCAAGCTCAAGCTAGCTAGCTAGCTCAAGCTCAAGCTCAAGCTAGCTAGCTCAAGCTCAAGCTCAAGCTAGCTAGCTAGCTCAAGCTCAAGCTAGCTAGCTAGCTCAAGCTCAAGCTAGCTAGCTAGCTCAAGTTCAAGCTAGCTAGCTAGCTCAAGCTCAAGCTAGCTAGCTCAAGCTCAAGCTAGCTAGCTCAAACTCAAGCTAGCTAGCTAGCTCAAGTTCAAGCTAGCTAGCTAGCTCAAGCTCAAGCTAGCTAGCTAGCTCAAGCTCAAGCTAGCTAGCTCAAGCTCAAGCTAGCTAGCTCAAGCTCCAGCTAGCTAGCTAGCTCAAGCTCAAGCTCAAGCTAGCTAGCTCAAGCTCAAGCTCAAGCTAGCTAGCTAGCTCAAGCTCAAGCTAGCTAGCTAGCTCAAGCTCAAGCTAGCTAGCTAGCTCAAGTTCAAGCTAGCTAGCTAGCTCAAGCTCAAGCTAGCTAGCTCAAGCTCAAGCTAGCTAGCTCAAGCTCAAGCCAGCTAGCTCAAGCTCAAGCTCAAGCTAGCTAGCTAGCTCAAGCACAAGCTTGCTAGCTAGCTCAAGCTCAAGCTAGCTAGCTCAAGCTCAAGCTAGCTAGCTCAAGCTCAAGCTAGCTAGCTCAAGCTCAAGCTCAAGCTAGCTAGCTAGCTCAAGCACAAGCTTGCTAGCTAGCTCAAGCTCAAGCTAGCTAGCTCAAGCTCAAGCTAGCTAGCTCAAGCTCAAGCTAGCTAGCTAGCTCAAGCTCAAGCTCAAGCTAGCTAGCTCAAGCTCAAGCTCAAGCTAGCTAGCTGGCTCAAGCTCAAGCTAGCTAGCTAGCTCAAGCTCAAGCTAGCTAGCTAGCTCAAGCTCAAGCTAGCTAGCTCAAGCTCAAGCTCAAGCTAGCTAGCTAGCTCAAGCTAGCTAGCTAGCTCAAGCTCAAGCTAGCTAGCTAGCTCAAGTTCAAGCTAGCTAGCTAGCTCAAGCTCAAGCTAGCTAGCTAGCTCAAGCTCAAGCTAGCTAGCTCAAGCTCAAGCTAGCTAGCTCAAGCTCAAGCTAGCTAGCTAGCTCAAGCTCAAGCTCAAGCTAGCTAGCTCAAGCTCAAGCTCAAGCTAGCTAGCTAGCTCAAGCTCAAGCTAGCTAGCTAGCTCAAGCTCAAGCTAGCTAGCTAGCTCAAGTTCAAGCTAGCTAGCTAGCTCAAGCTCAAGCTAGCTAGCTCAAGCTCAAGCTAGCTAGCTCAAGCTCAAGCCAGCTAGCTCAAGCTCAAGCTCAAGCTAGCTAGCTAGCTCAAGCACAAGCTAGCTAGCTAGCTCAAGCTCAAGCTAGCTAGCTCAAGCTCAAGCTAGCTAGCTCAAGCTCAAGCTAGCTAGCTAGCTCAAGCTCAAGCTCAAGCTAGCTAGCTCAAGCTCAAGCTCAAGCTAGCTAGCTAGCTCAAGCTCAAGCTAGCTAGCTAGCTCAAGCTCAAGCTAGCTAGCTCAAGCTCAAGCTCAAGCTAGCTAGCTAGCTCAAGCTCAAGCTAGCTAGCTAGCTCAAGCTCAAGCTAGCTAGCTAGCTCAAGCTCAAGCTAGCTAGCTCAAGCTCAAGCTCAAGCTCAAGCTAGCTAGCTAGCTCAAGCTAGCTAGCTAGCTCAAGCTCAAGCTAGCTAGCTAGCTCAAGTTCAAGCTAGCTAGCTAGCTCAAGCTCAAGCTAGCTAGCTAGCTCAAGCTCAAGCTAGCTAGCTCAAGCTCAAGCTAGCTAGCTCAAGCTCAAGCTAGCTAGCTAGCTCAAGCTCAAGCTCAAGCTAGCTAGCTCAAGCTCAAGCTCAAGCTAGCTAGCTAGCTCAAGCTCAAGCTAGCTAGCTAGCTCAAGCTCAAGCTAGCTAGCTAGCTCAAGTTCAAGCTAGCTAGCTAGCTCAAGCTCAAGCTAGCTAGCTCAAGCTCAAGCTAGCTAGCTCAAACTCAAGCTAGCTAGCTAGCTCAAGTTCAAGCTAGCTAGCTAGCTCAAGCTCAAGCTAGCTAGCTAGCTCAAGCTCAAGCTAGCTAGCTCAAGCTCAAGCTAGCTAGCTCAAGCTCAAGCTAGCTAGCTAGCTCAAGCTCAAGCTCAAGCTAGCTAGCTCAAGCTCAAGCTCAAGCTAGCTAGCTAGCTCAAGCTCAAGCTAGCTAGCTAGCTCAAGCTCAAGCTAGCTAGCTAGCTCAAGTTCAAGCTAGCTAGCTAGCTCAAGCTCAAGCTAGCTAGCTCAAGCTCAAGCTAGCTAGCTCAAGCTCAAGCCAGCTAGCTCAAGCTCAAGCTCAAGCTAGCTAGCTAGCTCAAGCACAAGCTTGCTAGCTAGCTCAAGCTCAAGCTAGCTAGCTCAAGCTCAAGCTAGCTAGCTCAAGCTCAAGCTAGCTAGCTCAAGCTCAAGCTCAAGCTAGCTAGCTAGCTCAAGCACAAGCTTGCTAGCTAGCTCAAGCTCAAGCTAGCTAGCTCAAGCTCAAGCTAGCTAGCTCAAGCTCAAGCTAGCTAGCTAGCTCAAGCTCAAGCTCAAGCTAGCTAGCTCAAGCTCAAGCTCAAGCTAGCTAGCTAGCTCAAGCTCAAGCTAGCTAGCTAGCTCAAGCTCAAGCTAGCTAGCTAGCTCAAGCTCAAGCTAGCTAGCTCAAGCTCAAGCTCAAGCTAGCTAGCTAGCTCAAGCTAGCTAGCTAGCTCAAGCTCAAGCTAGCTAGCTAGCTCAAGTTCAAGCTAGCTAGCTAGCTCAAGCTCAAGCTATCTAGCTCAAGCTCAAGCTAGCTAGCTCAAGCTCAAGCTAGCTAGCTAGCTCAAGCTCAAGCTCAAGCTAGCTAGCTCAAGCTCAAGCTCAAGCTAGCTAGCTAGCTCAAGCTCAAGCTAGCTAGCTAGCTCAAGCTCAAGCTAGCTAGCTAGCTCAAGTTCAAGCTAGCTAGCTAGCTCAAGCTCAAGCTAGCTAGCTCAAGCTCAAGCTAGCTAGCTCAAGCTCAAGCCAGCTAGCTCAAGCTCAAGCTCAAGCTAGCTAGCTAGCTCAAGCTCAAGCTCAAGCTCAAGCTAGCTAGCTAGCTCAAGTTCAAGCTAGCTAGCTAGCTCAAGCTCAAGCTAGCTAGCTCAAGCTCAAGCTAGCTAGCTCAAGCTCAAGCCAGCTAGCTCAAGCTCAAGCTCAAGCTAGCTAGCTAGCTCAAGCTCAAGCTAGCTAGCTCAAGCTCAAGCTAGCTAGCTAGCTAGCTCAAGCTCAAGCTCAAGCTAGCTAGCTCAAGCTCAAGCTCAAGCTAGCTAGCTCAAGCTCAAGCTCAAGCTAGCTAGCTCAAGCTCAAGCTCAAGCTAGCTAGCTCAAGCCCAAGCTCAAGCTAGCTAGCTAGCTCAAGCTCAAGCTAGCTAGCTCAAGCTCAAGCTCAAGCTCAAGCTAGCTAGCTAGCTAGCTCAAGCTCAAGCTCAAGCTAGCTAGCTAGCTCAAGCTCAAGCTAGCTAGCTCAAGCTCAAGCTAGCTAGCTAGCTCAAGTTCAAGCTAGCTAGCTAGCTCAAGCTCAAGCTAGCTAGCTAGCTCAAGCTCAAGCTAGCTAGCTCAAGCTCAAGCTAGCTAGCTCAAGCTCAAGCTAGCTAGCTAGCTCAAGCTCAAGCTCAAGCTAGCTAGCTCAAGCTCAAGCTCAAGCTAGCTAGCTAGCTCAAGCTCAAGCTAGCTAGCTAGCTCAAGCTCAAGCTAGCTAGCTAGCTCAAGTTCAAGCTAGCTAGCTAGCTCAAGCTCAAGCTAGCTAGCTCAAGCTCAAGCTAGCTAGCTCAAACTCAAGCTAGCTAGCTAGCTCAAGTTCAAGCTAGCTAGCTAGCTCAAGCTCAAGCTAGCTAGCTAGCTCAAGCTCAAGCTAGCTAGCTCAAGCTCAAGCTAGCTAGCTCAAGCTCAAGCTAGCTAGCTAGCTCAAGCTCAAGCTCAAGCTAGCTAGCTCAAGCTCAAGCTCAAGCTAGCTAGCTAGCTCAAGCTCAAGCTAGCTAGCTAGCTCAAGCTCAAGCTAGCTAGCTAGCTCAAGTTCAAGCTAGCTAGCTAGGTCAAGCTCAAGCTAGCTAGCTCAAGCTCAAGCTAGCTAGCTCAAGCTCAAGCCAGCTAGCTCAAGCTCAAGCTCAAGCTAGCTAGCTAGCTCAAGCACAAGCTTGCTAGCTAGCTCAAGCTCAAGCTAGCTAGCTCAAGCTCAAGCTAGCTAGCTCAAGCTCAAGCTAGCTAGCTCAAGCTCAAGCTCAAGCTAGCTAGCTAGCTCAAGCACAAGCTTGCTAGCTAGCTCAAGCTCAAGCTAGCTAGCTCAAGCTCAAGCTAGCTAGCTCAAGCTCAAGCTAGCTAGCTAGCTCAAGCTCAAGCTCAAGCTAGCTAGCTCAAGCTCAAGCTCAAGCTAGCTAGCTAGCTCAAGCTCAAGCTAGCTAGCTAGCTCAAGCTCAAGCTAGCTAGCTAGCTCAAGCTCAAGCTAGCTAGCTCAAGCTCAAGCTCAAGCTAGCTAGCTAGCTCAAGCTAGCTAGCTAGCTCAAGCTCAAGCTAGCTAGCTAGCTCAAGTTCAAGCTAGCTAGCTAGCTCAAGCTCAAGCTAGCTAGCTAGCTCAAGCTCAAGCTAGCTAGCTCAAGCTCAAGCTAGCTAGCTCAAGCTCAAGCTAGCTAGCTAGCTCAAGCTCAAGCTCAAGCTAGCTAGCTCAAGCTCAAGCTCAAGCTAGCTAGCTAGCTCAAGCTCAAGCTAGCTAGCTAGCTCAAGCTCAAGCTAGCTAGCTAGCTCAAGTTCAAGCTAGCTAGCTAGCTCAAGCTCAAGCTAGCTAGCTCAAGCTCAAGCTAGCTAGCTCAAGCTCAAGCCAGCTAGCTCAAGCTCAAGCTCAAGCTAGCTAGCTAGCTCAAGCTCAAGCTCAAGCTAGCTAGCTAGCTCAAGTTCAAGCTAGCTAGCTAGCTCAAGCTCAAGCTAGCTAGCTCAAGCTCAAGCTAGCTAGCTCAAGCTCAAGCCAGCTAGCTCAAGCTCAATCTCAAGCTAGCTAGCTAGCTCAAGCTCAAGCTAGCTAGCTCAAGCTCAAGCTAGCTAGCTAGCTAGCTCAAGCTCAAGCTCAAGCTAGCTAGCTCAAGCTCAAGCTCAAGCTAGCTAGCTCAAGCTCAAGCTCAAGCTAGCTAGCTCAAGCTCAAGCTCAAGCTAGCTAGCTCAAGCTCAAGCTCAAGCTAGCTAGCTAGCTCAAGCTCAAGCTAGCTAGCTCAAGCTCAAGCTCAAGCTCAAGCTAGCTAGCTAGCTAGCTCAAGCTCAAGCTCAAGCTAGCTAGCTAGCTCAAGCTCAAGCTAGCTAGCTCAAGCTCAAGCCAGCTAGCTCAAGCTCAAGCTCAAGCTAGCTAGCTAGCTCAAGCTCAAGCTAGCTAGCTCAAGCTCAAGCCAGCTAGCTCAAGCTCAAGCTCAAGCTCAAGCTAGCTAGCTAGCTCAAGCTCAAGTTAGATAGCTAGCTCAAGCTAGCTAGCTAGCTCAAGCTCAAGCTCAAGCTAGCTAGCTAGCTAGCTCAAGCTCAAGCTAGCTAGCTCAAGCTCAAGCCAGCTAGCTCAAGCTCAAGCTCAAGCTAGCTAGCTAGCTCAAGCTCAAGCTAGCTAGCTCAAGCTCAAGCTCAAGCGAGCTAGCTAGCTCAAGCTCAAGCTAGCTAGCTAGCTCAAGCTCAAGCTAGCTAACTCAAGCTAACTCAGCTAGCTCAAGCTAACTCAAGCTAGCTAAAGCTAACTCAAGCTAACTCAAGCTAACTCAAGCTAACTCAAGCTAGCTAAAGCTAACTCAAGCTAACTCAAGCTAACCCGAGCTAACTCAAGCTAGCTCAAGCTAACCCAAGCTAGCTAAAGCTAACTCAAGCTAACTCAAGCTAATTCAAGCTAACTCAAGCTAACTCAAGCTAACTCAAGCTAACTCAAGCTAGCTAAAGCTAACTCAAGCTAACTCAAGCTAACTCAAGCTAACCCGAGCTAACTCAAGCTAACTGAAGGTAGCTAAAGCTAGTTCAAGCTAACTCAAGCTAGCTAAAGCTAAGACAAGCTAACTCAAGCTAACTCAAGCTAACTCAAGCTAACTCAAGCTAACTCAAGCTAGTTCAAGCTAACTCAAGCTAACTCAAGCTAACTCAAGCTAGCTAAAGCTAACTCAAGCTAACTCAAGCTAACTCAAGCTAACCCGAGCTAACTCAAGCTAACTCAAGGTAGCTAAAGCTAGTTCAAGCTAACTCAAGCTAGCTAAAGCTAAGACAAGCTAACTCAAGCTAACTCAAGCTAACTCAAGCTAACTCAAGCTAACTCAAGCTAGTTCAAGCTAACTCAAGCTAGCTAAAGCTAACTCAAGCTAACTCAAGCTAACTCAAGCTAGCTCAAGCTAACTCAAGCTAGTTCAAGCTAACTCAAGCTAGCTAAAGCTAACTCAAGCTAACTCAAGCTAACTCAAGCTAACTCAAGCTAGCTAAAGCTAACTCAAGCTAACTCAAGCTAACCCGAGCTAACTCAAGCTAGCTCAAGCTAACCCAAGCTAGCTAAAGCTAACTCAAGCTAACTCAAGCTAATTCAAGCTAACTCAAGCTAACTCAAGCTAACTCAAGCTAACTCAAGCTAGCTAAAGCTAACTCAAGCTAACTCAAGCTAACTCAAGCTAACCCGAGCTAACTCAAGCTAACTCAAGGTAGCTAAAGCTAGTTCAAGCTAACTCAAGCTAGCTAAAGCTAAGACAAGCTAACTCAAGCTAACTCAAGCTAACTCAAGCTAACTCAAGCTAACTCAAGCTAACTCAAGCTAGCTAAAGCTAACTCAAGCTAACTCAAGCTAACTCAAGCTAACCCGAGCTAACTCAAGCTAACTCAAGGTAGCTAAAGCTAGTTCAAGCTAACTCAAGCTAGCTAAAGCTAAGACAAGCTAACTCAAGCTAACTCAAGCTAACTCAAGCTAACTCAAGCTAACTAAAGCTAGTTCAAGCTAACTCAAGCTAGCTAAAGCTAACTCAAGCTAACTCAAGCTAACTCAAGCTAGCTCAAGCTAACTCAAGCTAGTTCAAGCTAACTCAAGCTAGCTAAAGCTAACTCAAGCTAACTCAAGCTAACTCAAGCTAACTCAAGCTAGCTAAAGCTAACTCAAGCTAACTCAAGCTAACCCGAGCTAACTCAAGCTAGCTCAAGCTAACCCAAGCTAGCTAAAGCTAACTCAAGCTAACTCAAGCTAATTCAAGCTAACTCAAGCTAACTCAAGCTAACTCAAGCTAACTCAAGCTAGCTAAAGCTAACTCAAGCTAACTCAAGCTAACTCAAGCTAACCCGAGCTAACTCAAGCTAACTCAAGGTAGCTAAAGCTAGTTCAAGCTAACTCAAGCTAGCTAAAGCTAAGACAAGCTAACTCAAGCTAACTCAAGCTAACTCAAGCTAACTCAAGCTAACTCAAGCTAACTCAAGCTAGTTCAAGCTAACTCAAGCTAACTCAAGCTAACTCAAGCTAGCTAAAGCTAACTCAAGCTAACTCAAGCTAACTCAAGCTAACCCGAGCTAACTCAAGCTAACTCAAGGTAGCTAAAGCTAGTTCAAGCTAGCTCAAGCTAGCTAAAGCTAAGACAAGCTAACTCAAGCTAACTCAAGCTAACTCAAGCTAACTCAAGCTAGTTCAAGCTAACTCAAGCTAGCTAAAGCTAACTCAAGCTAACTCAAGCTAACTCAAGCTAGCTCAAGCTAACTCAAGCTAGTTCAAGCTAACTCAAGCTAGCTAAAGCTAACTCAAGCTAACTCAAGCTAACTCAAGCTAGCTCAAGCTAACTCAAGCTAACTCAAGCTAACTCAAGCTAACCCGAGCTAACTCAAGCTAACTCAAGGTAGCTAAAGCTAGTTCAAGCTAGCTCAAGCTAGCTAAAGCTAAGACAAGCTAACTCAAGCTAACTCAAGCTAACTCAAGCTAACTCAAGCTAGTTCAAGCTAACTCAAGCTAGCTAAAGCTAACTCAAGCTAACTCAAGCTAACTCAAGCTAGCTCAAGCTAACTCAAGCTAGTTCAAGCTAACTCAAGCTAGCTAAAGCTAACTCAAGCTAACTCAAGCTAACTCAAGCTAGCTCAAGCTAACTCAAGCTAGTTCAAGCTAACTCAAGCTAGCTAAAGCTAACTCAAGCTAACTCAAGCTAACTCAAGCTAACTCAAGCTAGCTAAAGCTAACTCAAGCTAACTCAAGCTAACCCGAGCTAACTCAAGCTAGCTCAAGCTAACCCAAGCTAGCTAAAGCTAACTCAAGCTAACTCAAGCTAATTCAAGCTAACTCAAGCTAACTCAAGCTAACTCAAGCTAACTCAAGCTAGCTAAAGCTAACTCAAGCTAACTCAAGCTAACTCAAGCTAACCCGAGCTAACTCAAGCTAACTCAAGGTAGCTAAAGCTAGTTCAAGCTAACTCAAGCTAGCTAAAGCTAAGACAAGCTAACTCAAGCTAACTCAAGCTAACTCAAGCTAACTCAAGCTAACTCAAGCTAGTTCAAGCTAACTCAAGCTAGCTCAAGCTAACCCAAGCTAGCTAAAGCTAACTCAAGCTAACTCAAGCTAACTCAAGCTAACCCGAGCTAACTCAAGCTAACTCAAGGTAGCTAAAGCTAGTTCAAGCTAGCTCAAGCTAGCTAAAGCTAAGACAAGCTAACCCGAGCTAACTCAAGCTAACTCAAGGTAGCTAAAGCTAGTTCAAGCTAACTCAAGCTAGCTAAAGCTAAGACAAGCTAACTCAAGCTAACTCAAGCTAACTCAAGCTAACTCAAGCTAACTCAAGCTAACTCAAGCTAGTTCAAGCTAACTCAAGCTAACTCAAGCTAACTCAAGCTAGCTAAAGCTAACTCAAGCTAACTCAAGCTAACTCAAGCTAACCCGAGCTAACTCAAGCTAACTCAAGGTAGCTAAAGCTAGTTCAAGCTAACTCAAGCTAGCTAAAGCTAAGACAAGCTAACTCAAGCTAACTCAAGCTAACTCAAGCTAACTCAAGCTAACTAAAGCTAGTTCAAGCTAACTCAAGCTAGCTAAAGCTAACTCAAGCTAACTCAAGCTAACTCAAGCTAGCTCAAGCTAACTCAAGCTAGTTCAAGCTAACTCAAGCTAGCTAAAGCTAACTCAAGCTAACTCAAGCTAACTCAAGCTAACTCAAGCTAGCTAAAGCTAACTCAAGCTAACTCAAGCTAACCCGAGCTAACTCAAGCTAGCTCAAGCTAACCCAAGCTAGCTAAAGCTAACTCAAGCTAACTCAAGCTAATTCAAGCTAACTCAAGCTAACTCAAGCTAACTCAAGCTAACTCAAGCTAGCTAAAGCTAACTCAAGCTAACTCAAGCTAACTCAAGCTAACCCGAGCTAACTCAAGCTAACTCAAGGTAGCTAAAGCTAGTTCAAGCTAACTCAAGCTAGCTAAAGCTAAGACAAGCTAACTCAAGCTAACTCAAGCTAACTCAAGCTAACTCAAGCTAACTCAAGCTAGTTCAAGCTAACTTAATGAAGTTAACCCAAGCTAACTTGGGTTAATGAAGTCAAACTCAAGCTAACCCGAGCTAACTCAAGCTAACTCAAGCTAATTCAAGCTAACTCAAGCTAACTCAAGCTAATTCAAGCTAACTCAAGCTAATTCAAGCTAACTCAAGCTAGCTCAAGCTAACTCAAGCTAACCCAAGCTAACTTAAGCTAGCTTAAGCTAATTAAAGCTAATTAAAGCTAACTCAAGCTAACCCAAGCTAACTTAAGCTAGCTCTAGCTGGCTGCCACTGTTAGGCCATTTGGGAGCGCTTTTCTCGCACTCTGATTGGCTGCCACTGTTAGGCCATTTGGGAGCGCTTTTCTCGCACTCTGATTGGCTGCCACTGTTAGGCCATTTGGGAGCGCTTTTCTCGCACTCTGATTGGCTGCCACTGTTAGGCCATTTGGGAGCGCTTTTCTCGCACTCTGATTGGCTGCCACTGTTAGGCCATTTGGGAGCGCTTTTCTCGCACTCTGATTGGCTGCCACTGTTAGGCCATTTGGGAGCGCTTTTCTCGCACTCTGATTGGCTGCCACTGTTAGGCCATTTGGGAGCGCTTTTCTCGCACTCTGATTGGCTGCCACTGTTAGGCCATTTGGGAGCGCTTTTCTCGCACTCTGATTGGCTGCCACTGTTAGGCCATTTGGGAGCGCTTTTCTCGCACTCTGATTGGCTGCCACTGTTAGGCCATTTGGGAGCGCTTTTCTCGCACTCTGATTGGCTGCCACTGTTAGGCCATTTGGGAGCGCTTTTCTCGCACTCTGATTGGCTGCCACTGTTAGGCCATTTGGGAGCGCTTTTCTCGCACTCTGATTGGCTGCCACTGTTAGGCCATTTGGGAGCGCTTTTCTCGCACTCTGATTGGCTGCCACTGTTAGGCCATTTGGGAGCGCTTTTCTCGCACTCTGATTGGCTGCCACTGTTAGGCCATTTGGGAGCGCTTTTCTCGCACTCTGATTGGCTGCCACTGTTAGGCCATTTGGGAGCGCTTTTCTCGCACTCTGATTGGCTGCCACTGTTAGGCCATTTGGGAGCGCTTTTCTCGCACTCTGATTGGCTGCCACTGTTAGGCCATTTGGGAGCGCTTTTCTCGCACTCTGATTGGCTGCCACTGTTAGGCCATTTGGGAGCGCTTTTCTCGCACTCTGATTGGCTGCCACTGTTAGGCCATTTGCGAGCGCTTTTCTCGCACTCTGATTGGCTGCCACTGTTAGGCCATTTGGGAGCGCTTTTCTCGCACTCTGATTGGCTGCCACTGTTAGGCCATTTGGGAGCGCTTTTCTCGCACTCTGATTGGCTGCCACTGTTAGGCCATTTGGGAGCGCTTTTCTCGCACTCTGATTGGCTGCCACTGTTAGGCCATTTGGGAGCGCTTTTCTCGCACTCTGATTGGCTGCCACTGTTAGGCCATTTGGGAGCGCTTTTCTCGCACTCTGATTGGCTGCCACTGTTAGGCCATTTGGGAGCGCTTTTCTCGCACTCTGATTGGCTGCCACTGTTAGGCCATTTGGGAGCGCTTTTCTCGCACTCTGATTGGCTGCCACTGTTAGGCCATTTGGGAGCGCTTTTCTCGCACTCTGATTGGCTGCCAGTGTTAGGCCATTTGGGAGCGCTTTTCTCGCACTCTGATTGGCTGCCAGTGTTAGGCCATTTGGGAGCGCTTTTCTCGCACTCTGATTGGCTGCCAGTGTTAGGCCATTTGGGAGCGCTTTTCTCGCTTTTCTCTTCAGCTTACTTCAGCTAATTTAGAACACAACCGAACATTTGTAGCAAGACACCGCACAACCTTGGCTGCTTGGTTGCCTGAGCACAAGTTCAAGTTCTTTCCCAGTGCCGTAACACGACACTGGAATTTTCACCAAATGTCAACCACCGTTTGCCGTACACTCCGAATTATGTTACGGTGCTTATTGGCTAGAGAAGAACTCAAAAGTATGAGTTGATTGCAAGGCAGTAGACATGGTTTCGCACAGCATAGATCAACATAGAATAAAACTCTCTGCAG
>NW_027450593.1:0-5000 GCF_964194025.1 Convolutriloba macropyga | reverse complement strand
TCACTTTCATTTCGCGTGTGCGCTTTCAATGAGCGACAACACTTGCAAGCAACTCACACTCCTTGGTCCGTGTTTCAAGACGGGCTGTAGAGAGCATTGAATAGGAAGTTGAGGTCAGACAGGCAATCAAGATCAATTTATCTCATTTTGTTTAGAATCAACAAGAAGAATTCCGAGGAAAACTTCTGCTCGATTCATTAACAAGATTTGCCAAAAGACGACAACTACACTACTCGGTAGCCGAGAATATAATATCAAGGCATTGAGTATGGTAACGCTCACTCCAGTTCCCCTTCAACAGTTTCACGTACTTTTCACTCTCTCTTCAGAGTGCTTTTCAACTTTCCCTCACGGTACTTGTTTACTATCGGTCTCGCTTTATAATTAGCTTTTGGAGAGACATATCTCCAGCTTCGAGTTGCACTTTCAAACAACTCTACTCATAGGAATGAGCCATTATGACTGGTATCGAAAATGACCTTTACAGGATTTTCACCTTCTTTGATGCTACTTTCCAGTAGACATCAGGACAAATTCACCAGTCTAGCATCAAACCATACCGGACACCGAGAAATGTTGCCATTTCTCTTCCCGATGAGCTTTTCCCTGTTCATTCGCCATTACTAAGGGATTCTCAGTTGATTTCTTTTCCTCCCCTTACTGATATGCTTAAGTTAAGGGGGTTCTCTCGCCCAATTCAGGTTATGTAGTTGATTGTCTCTTAATTGGTTCACTGACCAATATGAGACAGAAACCGATTCAGCAGTTTTGTTCGCTACTACTATCAAACACAGGTCGAAGTTTCCATTCAGTCATTAATTCCAACTTTCAAATGTTGTTGTTTCAGCTTTCGCTTACTAGAAGCAACATAATACTCGCTGCAATACAGACCTCGGGAAACCCTCACCGTGAATAAGGTTCACTCACATATTTCACTACATTTTGCGTGGGATTGGAGATGAGGCTACTCGTTCTTGCTCAGTACTAGGCTGAAAATTAACGAAACTTCGTTACAAACGTTCACATGTTGATGTTTCCGCTTTCGCGTACTCGAAACAACATAATACTAGTCTTTGTAATTTAGTTTCATAATTTCAACTGTTCTCATGCAGAATTTTTGCTCATTCTTATCCCAAATTTTGACCTGGCTACTAGTTACACTCCTTGTACTTATTGCAAAATGACCACAAATTTCAACAGCTTTCACATGTTGCTGTTTCGGCTTTCGCTTACTACAGTCAACATAATACTCGTTGCAAATTAAGTGCTCGGCATCTGCAATTTTCCAAAGACGAAGTTTCGCCAGTTCAATTTTCGCTCGCCAATTATGGCTACTAATTCACACGGTACTGAGCTCAACAACATTAAATTTGTTCAGCAAGACTTTCACATGTTGATGTTTTGGCTTTCGCCTACTAGAAGCAACATAATACTCGTCTTGTTAGCTCATTCAATGAGAATAGCTTTTCCCGTTGAGAATTTTTGCCTTCAATTGGCGTTGTAGTGAGTTTGGCTACTCAGATCACCAAATACTTGTGACAATTCGAACCAGAAATGTTTTCAATTTTCACATGCTGATGTTTCGGATTCAACCTACTAGAAGCAGCATAATACTTGTATTCAACAATTTCTGTATCAAATCCCAGTTTTCTCTGGTGCATCTTTGCCAAACTATTCCAAACTGCCTGAGTCTGAATACCAATTACAGGTACTAGTAAATGCACGTTACTAAGGACTATATAGTTCTAGGTTACTGTACACAACGACGTTCACATGTTGATGTTTCAGCTGCCGCTTACTAGAAACAACATAATACTTATCGTGCATACCTTTCCATAACTTGTCCTTTTCAGATGCATTAGTTTCCCTTTGTCTTGGCTTCTACAGTCAGACTGGCTACTAGTAACAGCACAGTACTAATCACATATCGTTCTACAGTTTGCAGACAACTTTCACATGTTGATGTTTCAGCTTTCGCCTACTAGAAACAACATAATACTCGCTGTATACATTTGTAGTTCTCTATGTAACTTTCATGTGAAGAAGTTTCGCCAGTCTTTTTGACTGTCTCAAATCTGAGTCATGCTTAGGCTACTAGTTGCTTCATAGTACTTATCGCCTCGAGATCATTGAACAAAACTTGATTTTCACATGTTGCTGTTTCAGCTTCCGCTTACTAGAAACAACATAATACTAGTCTCATTAAGTTCCGTCTCTTTGCAATTTTCTTATGAAGAAAATTCGCCATCACAATGACTCCAGCAGTTCTTGATCAAGGAATGCAATCATTGATCAGAATGCTATTATTTGAATCGGTTCTGCTTTAAGTGTTCCAATTTTATTGGAAGCACCAACAATAGAACATCAATGTGTTCAATCGAGAGTTATATAACCCTGAATCGGACGCAGTCAACAGCCGAAGCCGAGACCGCCTTTTGCGTTAGAGAGGTCGGTAAACAAATCTTGCGATTCATACCGAATTAACACATATAGCTGTGCTCCTCTTCGTAAAGCGAGCCAAGTGATCCCCTGTTGAAGGATGTATTTGGACCAATCTAGTAGCATTTGGTTTCCAACAAGCTCTCCCAAGTTAGCTTACTTATTGGGCTTTTCAACCAATTCGGTTGGCTACAAGCATCATCAAAGTACTAGCCACAGTTTGATCGCAAAATTCTACGACTTTCACATGTTGATGTTTCGGCTTGCGCTTAGCCTACTATAAGCAACATAATACTAGTCATATCATAGAGCGTGATCAGCTTGTGACGTTCTCATGATGAAGTTTCACCAACAGTGTCTCACTTCGAGCTTAAATCCAGCTACTAGTAACTACACAGTACTGACTGCAACGATAACTTTTATCTATACCTTTCACATGCTGCGCTTTCGGCCAGGGCCTACTAACGTCAACATAATACTCGATATAAACTTTTGTTCATGATGCAGCTTCCCCATGCAGAAGTTTCGCCTTCAAATGCTCTCTTGGCCATATGACGTAAGAAAAGGTTACTAGTAACATCACAGTACTAGCCACAGTTTGATTGCAAAATTCTACGACTTTCACATGTTGATGTTTCGGCTTGCGCTTAGCCTACTAGAAGCAACATAATACTAGTCATATCATAGAGCGTGATCAGCTTGTGACGTTCTCATGATGAAGTTTCACCAACAGTGTCTCATTTCGAGCTTAAATCCAGCTACTAGTAACTACACAGTACTGACTGCAACGCTAACTTTTATCTATACCTTTCACATGCTGCGCTTTCGGCCAGGGCCTACTAACGTCAACATAATACTCGATATAAACTTTTGTTCATGATGCAGCTTCCCCATGCAGAAGTTTCGCCTTCAAATGCTCTCTTGGCCATATGACGTAACACAAGGTTACTAGTAACATCACAGTACTAGCCACAATTTGATCGCAAAATTCTACGACTTTCACATGTTGATGTTTCGGCTTGCGCTTAGCCTACTAGAAGCAACATAATACTAGTCATATCATGGAGCGTGATCAGCTTGTGACGTTCTCATGATGAAGTTTCACCAACAGTGTCTCATTTCGAGCTTAAATCCAGCTACTAGTAACTACACAGTACTGACTGCAACGATAACTTTTATCTATACCTTTCACATGCTGCGCTTTCGGCCAGGGCCTACTAATGTCAACATAATACTCGATATAAACTTTTGTTCATGATGCAGCTTCCCCATGCAGAAGTTTCGCCTTCAAATGCTCTCTTGGCCATATGACGTAACACAAGGTTACTAGTAACATCACAGTACTAGCCACAATTTGATCGCAAAATTCTACGACTTTCACATGTTGATGTTTCGGCTTGCGCTTAGCCTACTAGAAGCAACATAATACTAGTCATATCATAGAGCTTGATCAGCTTGTGACATTCTCATGATGAAGTTTCACCAACAGTGTCTCATTTTGAGCTTAAATCCAGCTACTAGTAACTACACAGTACTGACTGCAACAATAACTTTTATCTATACCTTTCACATGCTGCGTTTTCGGCCAAGGCCTACTAACGTCAACATAATACTCGATATAAAATTTTGATCATGATGCAGCTTTCCCATGCAGAAGTTTCGCCTTCAAATGCTCTCTTGGCCATATGACGGAACACCAGGTTACTAGTAACATCACAGTACTAGCCACAGTTTGATTGCAAAATTCTACGACTTTCACATGTTGATGTTTCGGCTTGCGCTTAGCCTACTAGAAGCAACATAATACTAGTCATATCATAGAGCTTGATCAGCTTGTGACATTCTCATGATGAAGTTTCACCAACAGTGTCTCATTTTGAGCTTAAATCCAGCTACTAGTAACTACACAGTACTGACTGCAACAATAACTTTTATCTATACCTTTCACATGCTGCGTTTTCGGCCAAGGCCTACTAACGTCAACATAATACTCGATATAAAATTTTGATCATGATGCAGCTTTCCCATGCAGAAGTTTCGCCTTCAAATGCTCTCTTGGCCATATGACGGAACACCAGGTTACTAGTAACATCACAGTACTAGCCACAGTTTGATTGCAAAATTCTACGACTTTCACATGTTGATGTTTCGGCTTGCGCTTAGCCTACTAGAAGCAACATAATACTAGTCATATCATAGAGCGTGATCAGCTTGTGACGTTCTCATGATGAAGTTTCACCAATAGTGTTTCATTCGAATTGGTTCTGCTTTAAGCTCTCCAATTGTTTTGGATGAACCAGTTTTGCCCTTCGAAGCCACTTTTGTGAGCTTTTGTGGGTCTTTACCAAGAGGATATACCTCAAGGCCTCTTTCAATTCCTTTAAGTTCTTTCAACTCCTTTACAGTTTCTAGGTTCACATAGCTGCAAACCTTATTTCTAGTTTTAAGTCTGGCCAACTTGGGGAGAGTTGGTGCAGACCGTGACCAATTCTAGTAGGATGCCACAACAAGAATGTGATCAACTTAGCTTGTCGATGAACCTGCCCCACATTCAAACAACT
>NW_027450592.1:0-8431 GCF_964194025.1 Convolutriloba macropyga | reverse complement strand
AAAAAAGGCGTGAAACTTAAAAGTTTGAAGAGAAATTTCTTTCTCCTTTTCTCCGCTTATACAGAAAAGAGGGTTAAAGCGCGTTGTTCTTTCACCGTTTGCCCCATTGTTACGCTAAAAGATGTCGGATTTACATGTCAGTTGAATTGTCAGTTCAAATTGTCAACAAAACCAGAAAAGAAGTTAGTTACTGATGTTTTGAAAGATTCCAAAACCTCACGGGAGCGCATTAGAGTGGCTCATAACGCTTTCCAGCGCATAACAATTTCCACTGGTACAGTTAGACGAATTCTCAAAAAATAAGTGTTTTTTTTTCAAATACTATTGCAAAAAGTCACTATGAAGAAGAAAAGCAAGTGTTTTCGTTCAAAATGGTGTATCAATATCTAAAAAAGCCGCTGTCTTTCTGGCAGAATGTTGTTTTTTACTGATGAAACAAGGGTGCGCATCTCCAGCGACGGAATTGTTAAGAGTTTTTCAAAAAAACGGAACGAAATTTCTTTAGAAAAAAACACAAAAAATTTGAGTTCGGACAAACGATCACTTATGTTTTGGGATGCAATACAATCAGATGTTCGGAAATTGATTGTTAAGTGTCCAAACAGGCTAAAAGCTGTCGGTTAATTGGAAATTCCGAAAAATTTAAGAAGAAAAAATGCATTTCCTGGATATCATTTTTCAACAAGATTATGCTCTTGTTCATAAATCGAAGATTATCGGCAACTTTTTCCAAGAAAACGATTGGAAGGTACTGGAATAGCCAGCATACAATCCAGATTTGAATCCTATTGAAAATATATGGGCGATTTTGAAGCAACGATTGCGAAAACAGACAGTTTTTTGGGAAAAGTTTAGAAGAAAAAGTGTATGAAATTTGGAATGAAATTGACTCAGACGTCGTGAGAAACCTGTATGAAAACTATATCAAATATCTGCTAGACGTCAAAAAAGCTAAAGGTGTAATCACGCGTTATTAGAGAACAAAATTTGAACTGAAAATGTTATATATTATTTGATGTTTGTACTGCTTTTTAAAAAATCTTTAGGTGTAGATTTTTGGTACCATAGTGTATTTATTGAGGTATACTAACCCTAAGATTACGATCGCTTTGTTCAAGAGGGAGAAGAAAACGGTTTCGACAGTTTTGTCAGAAGCCAATTTAGTTAAAATAAAAAGTTCTCAAACTCATTCATTATAGTGTACGTTACTGCAAATTGAGTTTTGGATGGTATTATTTTCCTTTTCATGACGATGGAGAAACTCGATTTTATAGCAATTTCAAATTAAAATTGATGTCTCTGTTCATAACAATCTCTTAGTCCTGCTAGAACAGACATGCTAGAACTGTCCATATTGGATCAATCTCGGAATTTTGAACAGAAAGAAACTCGAACAGATACAACTTTTTTTTCAAACAACTTTTTTTGCACGTGGTTTCTTGAATTATTTTAGAATTTGTAAATCAAAATTATTTTTCAGTGAACTGTTTTTTAGAGGCCGCAATTTTTCTCTCACATTTTTCAGTCATCTTGTTCATAAGGAATTCTTCAATTTTTTTAAAAAACGAAATAAGAAAACGTCTTTTAGAATTCCACATTCTCAGACTTATGGTCTGAAGAACATTAAAACATAGAATACCGAGATGAAACGTGGAAATAATCGAAGCACATTTAAAGTACGATTTGCTCAACTACCTCTCTTGGTATCATTGTTTCTCCGTTTTTGAAAACACGGCATCATTATTCAAAACATTGTGCATTAAATTCAGAATATTAAAGAAAGTATCAGATCTTTCAATAACTGTGGTTTTTTTTGGTTTGGACAAGCGGAATTTTTTAATTTTTCGTTATGTCTTCTCATATGGTCAAAAGTCCAGTGGAGAAACTGAGCATTGGTTAGTGTTTTGATGGTTTTGTCAGAAACAGAAAAAATACAAAACTTTTGGATGCTTTACTCATTGAGGTAAAGCATCGAAACATCGGCGCATTTTTCGCAAGTGATTACATTTTGATATTGGTTGCTAGGAAGCATTGCAAAATGAACTTTTGTGAGACATTTTGTTTAATGAGAAAATGACAGTTGCTTTAAATTAAATGATGTTGTACAAAATTTTCGATTATTTGCTTGGTTAATAAATGTCTTTACGGCAAACTTGTTGAATAACTGAAAACTTTTGCTAAATTCTTTTTCTACCGTCTTTCTCACAGCAGAGAAATTATGGCCGTTAAGCGATTTTAATGATAATAATTTATCGTTGTTGGAATATTTTGGATAAGTTTGACTTCTTATGAATACTTTTTCAGACTTGATCTACACGTTTTGGAATTTGGAAGAAAAAGAACTCCGTTTTCGGAAAGAATTAATTTCTTCTATTCTTGCCAGCAGATAAAAAAGCACAGTTTTCAAATTTTAGTGTCCCAATTGTAATTTTATTTTATCTATTGAAACCGTTTTATTATATAGTTTCATAGTGTTACATAAAAAAGTTAACATTGCTGGCTAAAAGGAACAAACTTTATGAATGTTTAACAGAGCTTCAATAGTGAAAAATTTAATTGACGTTTTATTACGATGCGCAATTACTTAGTTTCAGAATATGACCAAAAATCCTAACAGTGTTGAAATTCAAAAGCAGAAATCTTGATGTGCGCTTGCAGTTGAAAAAAGTCTTCCGTTGTGGGAATTAGATCATAGAAAAATTCAACCTAATTTCATAAAGTTTTTGTCACGTGCGCGACATTTCATACGTCTTTCTATTTCTAACGCATATTTTAATTTAAAAAATGTTTATACTTTTCAGCAGCTGATATAAATTAAATGATGTTGTACAAGTTTTATGATGTTGTACAACATTAAATGTTGATGTACAAAATTTTTGACTATTTGCTCTTTTATGAAACCACCAGGGCCGTAAATTTCTTTATGGCAAATTTGTTGAATAATTGAAAACTTTTGCTGAATTCTTTTCTGCCGTCTTTCTCACAGCAGAGAAATTACGGCCGTTAAGCGGTTTTAAAGATAATGATTTAGCGTTGTTGGAATATTTTTGATGTGTTTTTTGACTTCTTTTGAATACGTTTTCAGACTTGATCTAAATGTTTTGGAACTTGGAAGAAAAAAACTCCGTTTTCGGAAAACTAATTTCTGCTATTCTTGCCAGCAGATAAAAAAGGTCAATTTGTAAATTTTAGTTTCCCAATTTTAATTTTGTTTTATCTATTGAAACCGTTTTATTATATAGTTTCATAGGGTTATGTAAAAAAGTTAACATTGCTGGCTAAGAGCAACAAACATGATGGAGGGAGGTTTAACGGAGCTTCATTAGCGAAAATTTTAATAGACGTTTTATTAGGATGCACAATTACTTAGTTTCATATTATGACAAAAAAATCCTAACAGTGTTGAAATTCAAAACAAGAATTCTTGATGTTTGCTTGCAGTCGAAGAAATATCTTCCGTTGTGGGAATTAGATCATAGAAAAGACCAACCTATATTTATGAAGTTTTTGTTATTTGCGCGAGATTTCATACATACGCCTTTCTATTTTTAAAGCTTTTTTGAATAAATAAGTTATACTTTTTAGCAGCTGATATAAATTGCTTCTGCAATCTGACTTTAACGCTTCGTTATTTAAACAGTTTCCACATATTTTTGTGTGAAAGTTTGCATTACAATTGAAATCCTGTTAATTGTAAAAAAACAGTTGCCATAAAGATGTTCCTGTCAATTTAAGGTCTGTAATAGATATCGATGTTATATAACTAGATAATTTTCATCAAAAACAGTGGCAGGATTTCGAGGCAGAGGCGCAAACTTTTATTGTTGATATTTTTGAGGAAAAACGGAAAACAGAAGATTCAATTCGGTAGATAGCAGCGTTGAGGTCAAAAAAGAAAACCTTTTGATAACTTCTGAAAAATGTAAAAAACTTTAACAATGTCTCTCAAGCCCATGCCTCTCCTTCTATTAGGTAAAAATACCTCGCAGAATTTAGGAAGTGGTTTGTAATTCTAAAAAAACACGAAACTTCCTGGAGCTTTTTTAAAATCGAATTTAGCATCCCTGTTGAGGAAATGATATTGAAAGATATGCAAATCGTTTAATTTTAGGATGCAATGCAAAATATTGGTTTTATGAGGCGTTTTTTAAACAAAAGAACACCGCCGTTTGCAATTTTATAGTTTTGTACAAAGTATGCCATTATTTGCTCTTATTTATCAATCTCTTCAAAGATATTTTGGATGTTACATTAAAATTTTAAAAAACCCTGAAATTCTTAATTTTGTGAATTCTTATTTTTTTGAATTCTGTGAACCGTGGGAATTTCTATACAGAGAAATTTTAACTTTTTAGCAGGTGCGATAAAATGCTTATCATTTTTGAGAATTTTGCCTGACAATTGAATTATTATTCTGCATCTTCTGTGAAGATATTTCTGTCATTTTCAAGTATATAATAGTTATTGACATTACATTACCAGATAAGTTTCATCAAAACCTGTTGCAATAATTCAAGGCAGAAGTAAAAACTTTTTATGTTGAGAGATTTGTGAGGAAAAAATGGGAAACTGGCCTACAGCAATGAGGGAAAAGTGAAAATACCAGTTAATTTCATTGATGTTAAAACAATATAAAACATTGATTTGATGAAATCATTGATAAACATTTGCTTTTGCTGTCCCTTGAAATTGATGATTGCGTTAATCTGTTGTTCTCAATTCCCAAGATTTCTCTTTTTAAATCTTGTTTGTCTGATTTTGTTGAGAACCTGAAAGACCGAGAGTTTCCAAATGTTTCTTGTTTTTTTTTCAACTGAAGACGCATATTGATATCGCTTTTGTCCAATTGTTAAATTGCTTGATTGCAAAATAAAAATACGAAAACCAAGGCATTTTTGTTGATTGAGCCGTTTATACTTAGGCGAAGTGTTTCTCCTGTTTCAGTTCCTCGTCAATTTTCTGGGGCTCTCTTTTCTGTTAAGTTAGGATTAGATAGCAGCGAATTGATTTTAAAAGTCAGTCGAATTTTTCTTTGAATTTTTAGAAATTGTAAGCAATTGAACACATATTTTAAAATTTAAATCGACAGTTGCATTCAAAATTTACCTCTTCTGTTCGCCAAAAAAGTGTGTTAGGTTTTTTTTGAATGGAAAGAACACCTCCGAACAATTTTAAAGTCAATGCTTTTTCTGTTGTTTGAGTGTTTTTATTCTCCTTGTGTAGATTACGGATCAAAAGTGTTCAATCAGTTTAATTTTAGTTTACTTTGGTTCAGAAAAATTGCAAAATAAATCGTATTTTTAGTACTTACCTATGCAAAAATATACAGTGAAAAATTAGATTAGCTCAATGTGTTTTATATGGTTGAGATTGTCAAAAGATTTTTAGTTCCGAATCCCTGATGTATTTTTCTTATGTTCATTAGTTTTTGAGATTCGTATATGCCCCTGGTACAATAGAGTTAATCAATTTGAGGACAGTGGATGTTAGAATCAGAATTCTATCAGTGGGAGATAGTCATTTGTGATATCTAACCGAGAGGTCAATCAGACAACAATAGAGCCAGGAGATAAAATTAGATTGAGTATAAGGATATTTTGCGGCCATTGTTTCGTCACAATCAATAGGGTTGGTTCGTTAGGTAATATCGTACTTTGTTTTCCGAAAATTGTACAATAAAGGCTTCTACGTTTCTCAATGTTCATTACAAAACCATCAGTTCTAGCGACTATCAAATAAACTTTGGGATAGACAGATCATAGTTTATTCCCGTTAGCAATAATGAACAGTTCGAGACACTTGAATAGTATTCGAAGTATTAGTTTCTTTCATTCAAGCTCTTATTGCGATAAGTTGTAGTCATTTGCTGCCAAGAGCACGACGAACCTCTTTTGCTGATAATTTGGATTTTAAAATCTATCTATAAAATTTTCTAACAAAGAAAACGGAAACTTGAAACACCCACCTGTAATATAAAAACCCCAAATATCTGCAAAGCCAGAATATGGGATGCGTTACCGATGAAGTTTTGTAATTTAACGATACGTTACCGGACTCTTTTTCAAGTCAATGAGAACTCCGTATAGCGAGAACCGCGTACTGATTTGAGAAGTTCAACCAACCGCGTACTGATTTGAGAAGTTCAACCAGAATTTTGTATTGAATTCTGTAGAGTTACGTAACTTTGTCTAAAACGCAATTTACAAGTTTTAAAATGACGAAAGTCAATCCGTCGATTTCTGGCTATGTAATTCGCAACTTCTGGCATTTTGAGTTCCGGCACTGGCAAATTTTGGCATTTTATAAAGTGTAAGTGCGTGTTTAAAGCTACGTTAGGCGACTTTGTAGACGTCATCAGTGACTTCAAGCAGAGTCACGTGACCTATATTTTTATGCTAAATTTTATTTATTTATGCGTTGAAACCACCCTGACGTCGCTATAATTCTACATGTAAATAAGTAGCCGATACCTTGCAATTGGAAACGAAAACGGGCGTAAAGAATAATATAAAGTTGGGCGCTGAGGGGGCTCGAGTGGTGAAAAAAGAGTGACGAAAAAATTTTTTTTCCAATTGAGCATTTAACACGTTGCATAGCAAATATCATAGCAAATCAAATTAAGGTTTTGTTACATTAGGTCATGAGTATCAGGCACCGCATGCATATAAGAGCTCCGTTCTGTCACGAATCATCATATTTGTAATCGAGTTTTTGACTTATGTTTTATTTATCGTAATTTTCCCTTTTCCCCTATTATGATTTTTCAAATTGATAGCTGCATTTTATTTAATTTTATTAGCAAGGATACTTTAATTGTAATAGATATAGTTTCTCACCATTGTCAATTTGAAAACACGCACATTAGTTCGCACACAGATTATAGAAAACAATTTTTTCAAAGGGAAAAATGGGAAACAATAAAATTCATTACAAGCCGGCGCCCAATCAAATTGGGTTGGGCCATTTGGTCCGCTCGGCTCCTTTACTTATGAAATGCCCTTAGGAAAAATGGCTAAACTGAACCATGGTATTCTAATTGTATCCGAGATTAAGTTAAGTCTCATAATATAGTTTTTTCATGAAATTTGACTGTGTATACGTTCGGGTGTAATAGTTTCATATCAAGTCCCACGGGCCGCTGAGGCATGGCCATGGCCCGCGAGGCATGTCCAAATGATTAAATTGCTAATTTAACTATCCTTATTTTATAGAAAAACTAAAATCGGAGTGAAACAATAGAGGGGTTAAGAGGTAGAGGGGTTAAATAATACTGGGGTGAATAAATCGGGGTTAAATGAATAGGGGTTAAATGAATAAGGGTGAAATAGCGGGACACCGTTTTTCAACATAATTGTAACGTCTCTTAATTTCCCGGTTATTCATAAGTGTTATCCAGGTTACGATATCCAGAATTGAAACTTGATGATTCAGTACAATTATAATGTTTTGATTCAATGAACCATTATACTAATTGGCGATTTTGTCATCTGTTGGCCGCTAAATTCCCCAAATTAAAGCGTTAGTATTTTTTATTTGGAAAGGGCGCTGGCTTGTAATATTGGAGCAGTTGGGTTATATAATAATGCGAATATTACCCACAAGGTTGTTATCTCAATCGAGAATTCATCAAATTCTGAGGCGAGGTTGAGTTGTTGAATAACCTTCGAGGGAGATAACACCCGTGTGGTAACGTTCTTAATCAACTCTACTTGCGATGTCAACATATAGTTACATAACTTAAGCTACAAGGTAGCTAATTGCAACTATTTTTCCGCCATTCTTTCCTTGCCACTCTTCATAAAGCAGCATTGCCTGGATAAATAGTGCAACCAGTGTCGAAATTACCCCCCCCCCCCCCCCCCCTGATTACCCCCTAACTTGATGTGAGAGTAGGGGGTATTTGTCTATATGAGGGGTAAAACAATTTAAGAATAGGGAGTAATGGAGGTAATTTCCCCCAAATTACCCCCTATTACCCCTAAAAAGATGCAAGAGTTTTAGAGTTTTGAGGGGAATTTTTCCCGATTACCCCCCCCCTAATCTTGCAATATTTTGGGGCAAAAATTCGACACGGGAATTGCAAATCAGAATTCCGCCATTGTTTCGGATTTTGTAGTATTCATCTGCGCAATTGGGTTCTTTCATTGGTTAGTTATGCCCCTGTTGCTATGGCAACAAGAGTTGATTATACTGCATGCTGTGTTGTACTGTTCCGATTAAGTCGCTCAGTTGACGGAGGTCTTGGGATCGATCCACGGGATGACCTCTGTCGACGGGGTTGTTGTGGGCCCTCAGCACCCGATCGCCGACTGCTCTGTATCAGCCGGCTAATTGAGAACTTGTGCCCCCCACCCGCCGTCCCCTGCTCACTAGCCCCTCCCCTCTGGTTCACATGGGGCATTGCTCCCGGCCTGGTGTCTATTTTGGTGAC
>NW_027450591.1:0-18662 GCF_964194025.1 Convolutriloba macropyga | reverse complement strand
AAAAAAAATCCAATTGTAAATCACAGATTCAATTTTTCAATCCTGCTGCCACATTGAGACGCAATTGTCACCATTTTTGTTACGTTGCAAGAAAGCTTTCGCATTGTAGCATAAATTTACCATGGATTAAAAAAATTTATTTAGGATAATGCTGTGAGCAGATTTCTGACAATTTTAGGTTGTTTTTCAAACAAAGCGAACAAATTGCTTCAAGAGCTCAAAAAACTATTATGTTCAAACGATATGTTTATTTCAAATTCAGTTGGAAGTGTTTGCGCTCGTGATTATCTATATTTAAAAATCTCCTTATTTCATAAGAAAAATTGCAGTTGACTTTTTTACATTAGCATCACGGAAAAATAATATCTCAGCAAATATGCTTTTATGCACGCTGGTCGGGACCAGGTGTTCATCTTGCAAAATTCTTGCAAAAACTGCTTATGTTGCAAGATCTTGTGTTGTTGATTTTGATATTTGATGTGGAAAAACTTGTATTTGAATTTAAACTTTGTCAGATAAACCATATTCTGGCAGATATTGTCACAGCTGGCAGAGAAATCATATTCTGCTTTCCTGTGTCAAATTTTTAATGCTAATTAAAATTATTTGGTTTGGAAACAGTATTTTTACTTTTTTCTATTGTTTTACGAACGTTAAGAAAAAAGTTCAAACCGACATCAGTTTTTATGTTAACAAATCACGCAAAAGTTTTGCTAAGAACTTTCATTTTTTAGTTTTCCCTAAACTGTTCTATCTAGGGAACTCATGTAAAGTTAAATGATTGTTCGCTATAGATAAACAAAAAAATTGCAACCGTTCCTTGTTTTCTGCCGTTCCTTGTTTTCCTTGTAAAGAAAATGATGTTTCAGCAAACTTTTAGTATTCGAGAGTACAGTTTTTGTTCAGCAAATTAAATGTTGTTTTAGCTATTTTTACGACTCGAAGAGGAGTATTGGAGAAGTCCTTTTTTTTTTTTAATCAATTTTATTGGAGTGAATTTTTAAGCGGGAAATGAAACGAGTGAAAAAATTTGGAGTGATTTGGTTGCTGAACAAAAGTGAAGAGCGGAGCGAAAAGAGAGTGGTTTTTTGTTCATACCGCTGTTTTTGAGAGAGCGAGAAATTGATGTGTGAAAAAAGTTTCTCTGAGCGAGCGAAATTTTTTTGTTCACGTGCGGCTTTTAAAAGCAGTTTTTCTTGCAATTTTTCTTGTTTATGAGGTCTGATTATGATACTGTATTGGATTTGAGCTCGTTCTGATAGGAATTGAAGGTTTCAAGTAGTTAATTTGAGTTTTATGCAAATTTGGAGGTTTTTGATCAGTTTTGCTGATTTTTCGACGAAATTTAATGTATTTTGGCCTTTTGTTTTGTTTTACTGCTTTCAGTGCAATTTGCATAGAAGCTCAAAGAATATCAGGGATGTAAATTGATTACAATTTTGTTGGTATAAAACATTTTTTCTGAAGAAAAATGACAGAAAAATAGAGAATTTTTTAACCACTTTTTTAAATTTTTTGCTTTTTTTCGTTTTTTTTTCAATCGTTGACAATTTTTTTAGCTTGTTATGACTTGCCCATTATTTCGCGAGCATTTCTTTGCTCTATTTGCTCAAAGTAACTTTATTTGGCTTTACTTTTTCTTGTAAAATTTAAAAAAAACACCTTACGTTTTCTCGTTTTTTTTGTTCAATTTGGTTTTAAATGTCGTTTCTATTCTTCCTCAACCTTTGATAGCATTTGGGGAGTTTTCTAGTGGAATTGAGTTGTTGTAGCTCTTTTGGATGTCTCTCATTATGATTGATATTAGTTTTGAGTTGTTTTTGTTAAAGAAAATCGATTAAATCAGAGCAAATTTTGGCCACTTTTTGTCTTTTTTCTAAGTTTTTTGCCTATTTCTTCCAATTTAATGTTTTTTTTTGTTGGTAACTTTTTCTCAATAAGGAGCATTTTTGTAGGTGTTGATTCTATGAATTTGCACTTGAAGGCTTAGCAGGGCAGTTTTCATTTAAACAAATTATACAAAACTCTAATTCGTTAAAAAGTTTTTCTTGGTCTTTTTTTAGTTTGTTGATAATGTTTCTCTGCAAGTACTAGGTGGGCGATTGATCTAGCCAAATATATAACTAATTGATTTCTTTGAGTTATGGATGGGAAGCTGCATGTTGTCTTTTTGTAGAGAATTTTGTTTGGATTTTTAGAGAATATTATTTTTTGCTTTTGTTCTTTGTCAAGTTTCCCCTTCCCCAGTCTTTTCTTTGTGAATTGGTTACAATGTCTGTCAATTGGTAATATTCTGGTGATGCGTCTGATTAGTGAGAATAGTCAGATTTCTACTTCGAGTCGTTTCCGGAATTCTTCCGGCTATGTTTGAATTTTTGGAGCATATGTTATGGGATATTTTGTGAATTTGGTACTTCTTATTGGGAAATGGTGCCGGGAAGTGATTGGTTTTTGCCTTCAAGTCGTTGGGAATTCTTCTGGCTACTTTTTGAGTTTTAAAATAATCAAATCAATAATTGCTGTATTAAAATTCTTAACAAAATTTTAAATAAAATTGAGTCACTTTAGGATATTTTCCAGACTATGACGAATCAGTTGAGGCTGGGTGCCCTTCTTCAGCATGTGGCGAGAACCTAAACGCAACTTTGGAAGAAAACTCGTTCACTTCTGATTATTACCCTGCACGATACGCTGCTCACTCCAAGTGCGAATGGGTCATAACAACGGACATTCCAGACCATCGGATCCAGGTGACCTTTGACGAGCTGGATATCGAGGGAGATCCAAAAGAATGGTGTCCAGATTATCTGGAACTGTTTGATGGCAACTCAAGCTACTCAAAAGTTCTTAAGGTTAACGAAAAGGAGAGACGGGTTTGTGGAATCGTTTTGCCCAACCCTGATTCGTACTTGTCAACCAGCAACTCTATGGCCATTAAGTTTGTATCCGATGGCTCGCTGAACAGACACGGTTTTAAGCTGATTTACAAATCGGTGCCCAAGAAAGAAACAAAAAGCGATTCGAAAATGGAGAAAAAACCTGCGAGCCGAAAGAGGCGAGAAGCAACAACAGAAAAACATCATCATAACTCAATGCACAGACATCAAAAAGTTAAACATGAACCAGAAAATTCAAGTGGGCAAATTTTGCCCAAACAACCGCGAAAAATGAAAGTTGATTTGCCACGAAGCAGGCGAGCAACTATAGAGCACGAAAAGCACCCGTTAAATTTACATAAAAAACGATCAGTAGAAAAGGACAAACAAAGGCCAGATACAAAAACAGACGGTACATCTAATGATTACGGCAACGAAGTAATTGAGTCCAATAACGACAACAGACCTGATTATGATTACGATTATAAACAAAACAATAGTTCCGATTATGTTGATGATTATAAACAAAATAACGGGTCAGACAATGATTATGATACTGACTACGACTATCGTAATGGAAATAGTTCAGATTATGATTATGATGATTACGATGATTATGACGACTATAGGGATTACTATTTTGGTAGATATGACTATGACTATGATTATGATTACGATTACGACTACGACTATGATTATTACTATGTCTACGATTATGACCCGCCCCCAATAAATTTACAGTTTTTTGAATCCAGCTACGGAGACTATTACAGTATGTACAAAAAGTCAAAACTCCCCGACTACTCAGATTTTAGAAGAGCCGCTTATTTCCGTCAATACATTGTTGCTTCTAATGGACATCAGCTGAACGATTTTATAGTTCAGTGCACATTTGATGGGAAAAAGTGTCTGAAAAACGGGAATGATTTTGTGGTGTTTGAAGATCCGCTGTATGGCAACTGTTTCAGCTTCAACTCTATCATGTAAGTAAAATGTCATTTTGTTGTTGTTTTCTGTTGACAACTTTAATAATAGTCTAATGGATATTATTTTAGCGCAAGGTAGATCGACAATTCATTACAATTCTTCACTTCTGACAAAAGAATTTGTTGAAAGACAACAACAAAATCACGTATACATTTGTTCACGCATTTTTAATACTCTTCAAGATTATCAATTTTCAATATTTATTTCAAACAGATAATGATTTATAGCAGCACACGGCTCTCCCATTATAACCCCCCCCCCCCCACCTTAGTGGTCAGATAACCTATAGCCCCCTTCCCCCCAGCTTAGTGGTCAGATAACCTATAGCCCCCCCCCCCAAGCTTAGTGGTCAGATAACCTATGGCCCCCCCCCAAGCTTAGTGGTCAGATAACCTATAGCCCCCCCCCGGCTTAGTGGTCAAATAACCTATAGCCCTCCCCCCCATCATGGTATATTACAAAAATCAGCTAAAATATAGTTAACAGGGCTAGTATTTCCGTTTATGTCGCAATTATAACACGTTGTAAACGATCCCGCCATGCGGACGCATCTGGCAATACACCAGGCGAATGTCCATGTACGTTGACATCCGTGTCCGGTGAAGGGAGACAGATGAATCGAAGCACCTGCGTGTTCGGGGAATGTCCCAATTTTCACCTGCACACTGCGAACTTTAGAAATTGTCAATGAAAACGTCCCCCCATCTTTGCTGAATTGTAGTTAGATAGTGGCATTTATTCGGACGCTGGTTCTTTTTGTTGGAGAGTAATTAACATTACTCCCTTCTGAGAACAGTTGAGAATCGTACAGAATCGCAGAGAATTGTTGAGAACCACAGTCAACCAGTTTGAAACATTGTTCTTCGTCATTTTAATTGGGACAGATCGTAACTTGACTTTTGCCTCGCCAATCTGTTAGAGTTTAAAAGTTAGGTATATCGCCATTTTTATTACATGCTCGATTTTCGAAATTTTCATTTCTGTTCTCTGTACAGTCTGGAAATTGTGACAGACTGAACATGAAAATACCTTTATGGGTTTAGTCATGCTCAGAAACATGACAGCAAGTAACAGTTAATGCACAGAATGCTAGCAGTCTGTTTGTACTATATATAGACTGCTACTTTCTTTTTTAATTCAAATTACTATGCCACAGTTCTGTTTCTAATTGGAAAACACTGGCACAGTACTGAGGGGGTAGATATTGACCTTCATTGCATGGCCCTAGTAAAGTTGAGCCAAACTTTTTTTTATGGGTCGATCCTAATTGGTATCTAAGATTGGTATCTAAGAAATTCTCCATACGCAATTGAAGTTAGGAAAATAGCACTAGTTTAATTTCCCCTCAGTGACCCTAGTAAAGGCCTTGTCTATATGAAAATGGTTAATAAGCAGAAGAGAGGTGAACGTAAATGTTGACTTTAAGTACATGGCCGAGGACCCTATTAAGGTTGAGCCAAATTCTTTTCTTGGGTAGAGCCTAATTTTTTTCATAGGATAAATAAGTTCTTTCCTAAGAACTCATACTGACCAACCTTCAATCCCTTAATCTACCGAAACGCAGTCAGGGATATTGCCTACAGCTCTACAGTGCCTCTAAACTCGACGATTTTGAAGGCTATAGATAATGACCAATTACCAAACGTAAGTTGATTATATCGTTTTTTATTGGACCGAATTCGAGGACATCATTTAAGGTCAAGCGCAAGTCAAGAACGATCACTTTGTTTTATGTCAGAACTGAGGACAACTTCGAAAGTCAAACCAAATTTTTCATAACACATAATGGCAGAGAGCGATTTTTTCATACATAATATTGGTTAAAGACGGTCTTTTCATTAGTCCAGACGTCGACCAAATTTGGATTAAACAAAGGCAAGATGCATTAAAACGCATGGACAGCTAAACCTGGTGAAAGGATTTGTAACTTAATATCAGGTGCTTATCAAACAGACTTTTCACAATATATGTAAAAATTTGTAAGATCTTCGCATATATTTGGCGTAGCATGAGATGACTATATATATTTTTTTCTCGCGCCTAAACAGAATGTTTCATCATATCAACTTTAACAATTGAGATGGACTAAGTTGTTTTTAGGGTAAAATTACCTGAACTTTATTTAGTATTTGTCATTAGGTTGCGCTGGGTGCAGCAACGGGTTGTTTTTATCAATTTTTACGAATTTGCAAATATTTGCAATTTTCGACTTGGTTTGCAAAAATTTGCAAATTTGACCTTCAGCAGTGAAAATTTGCAAAAATTTGCAAATTTGACATTGATTCCGAAAAATTTGCAAATATTTGCAAATTTGACATTACATTTGGACTAGGGTAGTTCAATTTAAGGAGAAGAATTAGCTACATAAACCCTGTCATATATCAAAAGACAAATTGCATCCAGTTAACGTAAAAAAATAGACTGACTTGTTAATATTAATTTTCCCTCCAGTTCTCATCGGTCTCTTTTATCCCACGTTTTGTTCAAGCAACCTTGCGTCGAACAAAGATTTGAGTTCCGGTTTTTGTGTTCTTGAAGGTTTGAAAGCAGTTTAACGTAATTAGCAAATGCAGCTGCAGAAAATTGATTTCATTTAATTTTGTAAAATGGGCTCTGAACGTAAGCATTTGAACCCCATATGTATATAACCTTTCGTTTTTAATCTCCACAGCAAATTAGTCGTTCCAGAGCAACTTGTACGACATTTTGATTGTTTAATTTTTTGTAATTTTACATGAGCTAAATTAAAGGTAAAAAAGTTTGATATTTGTGATTCTCAAAATTGTGTTCAAAGCTCTGAGCTTTTAAGCTTCTAACCTCTATTCTACATTGTCCCTGTTGACTTACACTACAAGAAGCTATTCTGTCGGACCATTCGGGCAGCACCCAGAGGTTGCGTTTGATCATCATGTCTACAGCAATTAAAACTTATTAGGTTTAATAAAGAATTATTGCATTCAGACATAAATTGGTAGTAGGTGACAAAAAAATTTGAAAGGCAAGTTAGCTTAATTTTCTCTGTAACTTCAATTTTTACACTATTTATGCGACCAATTTCCGTTTTTTATGTGAAGCCGAAGAAAATTTAAAACACCTCTAAGTTCAACTATTAGAACAGCTTTGTCCGCAAAATCTTAGGGAAAATTATGTCATTTTTAATTTAAGCTAACAAGCAGCTAAAATGCATTGGTATAAATAGTTTCTCCGACAAATAGGCACCTAATTTTTTAAATTCTTTATGCATGTCAATAGTTAATTAATAATTAGTTATCAATAGTCAAATTAATTTTGTCAATCTGTTGAACACGAGTTGTGTTTACTTCATATGTCCTTTGGCGGCTGTTTGATATTAATATTTTTTGTAAACTCCGAAATGAGATCTAATTGTCCTTGTTAATGACTTACTTTTAAAATCAATTAAATACTCTTCAAAATTCACAATGCATCAAAATGCGAGTTTAATTCGAAGTAGTTCATTAAAGAGTGTTGTATAAAATATTTTGCGTAGTTATTAAGCCGCATTGACTACCTTTTTTAAAGATAACAGATATGTAGATTTTTTTAGAAGTATAAGTGTGAACTAGTCTTTATTCATAGGCACGCATGAATAAATTGGCCCATATCCAAGGACCTTTGAATTTGATAGGAAACTATCATAACAACATTTATCAACTTTAATTTGATAATATATGCTTGTACTACCGAGTGCTAATTTGTTATTCTTTTTATTTAAAGGAAAGATCTAAAGGAATAATATTGGGTATAATAACAATGGGTAATAATGACAATGGGTATAATAGAACATTGGGTGTTTGGGTTTATTGTCATGTAATTAATCAGTATATATGATCATCGAGCGACATTTTGAAGGTGCTGAAAGGTTCTTACTTCCAATTCTTTGAAAACCGCACCTAAAAACCGACTTGGAAAAGCGCTTCACCGAGTATATGACAGTTTTGATCAGTTTTTTCTTCATTTCGGACTTGACAATGTCCTAATTATTTGAACTTTAGGTCGCAACATCCTGATATGCCCACTAACCTTAGACACAGCAGCAAAACTGGGCACGATTTCGGTCTCAAACTGACCATGTTCTTAGACTACGCAGAATACATTGGACTGTTCGCCCCAAACACAGGAGCTAGGGTGCTTGTTCACAACCCTCGAGTGAAGCCCGACCTGCAATCGGAAACATTTTCTGTCTCAGCGGGCGAAGCGACATTCATAGCTGTCAAAATGGAGGTTGTTGAACGAAAAGGCGGAAAATACGATAATTGCACTACAAACTGGCCTGAATCTTTGAAACTCAACGAGGAAACTGTTAAAAAATGGCCAACTTATACCCAAGACGCGTGTATGAAATTCTGCCTTGTTAATGAGCTAGCGGCGCGTTGTGGCTGTACAGACTCGTACGAATACGACTTCAGCACAGATAAAGTTATCAACAATGGTTCTAGGTTCTACTGTGAAATGACCAACAAAATTGACAGTAGATGTCTCGAAGATGTTCACTTTGATTTTAGAAGCCACATTTTAGCATGCGATTGCCCCGCAGCCTGTCACACTGTGGAATATCAAATCCAAACTTCCAGGTCACCCTGGCCTTCTAAGAACTTCAGTCCTTATTTCGCATCCAGAATACTCAAATCAGAATCGAACCGAGTTCTTGCCTACATGAAAGCATTGACAGACCAGCACAACATCAGTGACAAGTCTATGGAGGAGAGTTTTAGGGAAAACTTTGTTAGACTCGAGATTTTCTACGAAGTTCTGAACTTTAGAAAAATTTCGGAGTCAGCAGCTTACGATATGTCTGCACTTGTTAGCGACTTTGGAGGCAACATCGGACTATGGCTAGGATGGACCATTTTAGCCCTTTTCGAACTAATTGAGTTCATATTTCATTGTATCAGAGCAATTTCTTTTAAATAAAATTCTATTTTCGTTACATAATTCAGTTTCAAGGCAAAACAGTCTTTTTGTCAAAAAATTGGCGGAAAACTGATTTACAAAAGTAGAAACAAGCTTAACAAAACCAAAATTGACCCCGATTGACCGAGAAAAAAACTAAATTAACCGAAATGAAACTTTGAGTTCAACAAAGTTGAACGAGAAAAGGCAAGACAAGAAGGTACTGCAACGTGTCTGGCATGATTTTTGCAGTGAGAAATTCGCTTTTCCAGTCAATCACGTATTAAGTAAAATTTATCCTACAATTTCTACGATTTCAATTTTGGTATCAAATATTTGTGGTTGCTTTGTATATTCAACCGTGAGAACATCAATTTTTTAATTTAAATTGAATATAATCTTTGATTACTGTTGGGCACTGTCCACATGGGGTCAGAATAATTTTTTGGTAAGGTTTGATAAAAATATCAAACTAATTATCGCTATGCTTAAACTTGCCCAAATCGTTCCCGTGTCAAAATAGTTGTCATGACAAAAAAGAGGGGGGGGGGGGGTTCTCGGGCTATTCAGTTTCGGGTGCTGTTGTGGCCGTCCCATTAAAAAGAGGAAATTGAGGTGCTTTGGGGATATCCAAAAACTGGAGCTGCAGAGGTCTGAACGTTGATACAAAACTGGGGGTCACCCACAATCATTTCAGTCTCTTCCACCCCTTGTTTTTTAATGACTGAAGGTGAAAGAGCAATTAACCATTGATTCAGAAGACAAATAAGGCGACACAAGATGTACAGAAGGCGGATGGATACACACGGCAAAAACTTCTATTAGCTTCATACTTCGAATTTTCAAACAATCAGGTTTTCAAACTAACTGCTCCGACCCTAATTAGTGAGAGGAGAGGCTAGGAACTAAATGATAAACTGATTTTTTTTGTTCAGAAAATTTTGGCCGATCGATATATTAATTGCAGAAAGTTATGAATGGTATCATTAAATCCGTGATTTTTCGAAAATCTTAATGGGAGGGTGCTTGAATTACGTACTTTTGGAAGAGTTATTTAGGTTTAATTTTTTTGCTAACGTTCAATTTTTCACGCTAATTTCATTCACTTTTTTAGACGAAATCTGACGTTTTAGTTCATGTCAATTTTTATTTTATTTATGTTCACAATTTTTATAAACTCAAGCATCTTCATATAAAATTGCACTAAGTTTGAGGAAACCAACAATTTCTAGAATTTCAACAACATTTATTTGTTTTGCCTTTAACAATAGTTCTTTTTAACTTCATTATTAAAACAAAGAAATAAACGTTTTAGCAATATTAGCATGAAAATCCCCACATTTTGTTAGAACTTTTTCCATCAACAACAAGATTTTTTGTGAAAACATAGTCACGCAGCACCACAATCAGGTGGTAGATAAACCAATTTTCGACTTAGTTCTAATCAGGTATGCTAAACTATGATTTAATTAGTTAGATGTAATCAACAATAAAACTTTTTCTATCAGTTGTGCAACAAATGTGTCATTCAATAAAATCATCTGTCTGAAAATTTACATTTATACAAAATATCTTTTCGTATTTATGCTAAGCAAAACAATTTACCAATAATTTTATTGTTCATTTCTCAAACCTAAAATGACGAAATTTTTAAAACATTTGCTAGCTGCTGGTTTGCTTTTTAGCGTTTGTTCCCCTTGAGAATACAACATTTTCATTCTTTCCTGATAACAATCTCCGCATAAAAATTTTTTAATTAGCTTTTTTATGTTAGATTGAACCAATGCCATCTGTTATTATTGACAATAAGAAGCAGCAGAATAATTACTCACTTATCCACTAATAACTATCTTGGAAACAGAAAAACTAAAATAAAAAGCCGTGGACTACCAATGGAAGGAACAACAGCGGGAAAAACTCAATCGATCAAAATAATTTCATGGAAAAATTGATGTCAAAGTCACTAAGCCTGACTACAAAATTACAGAAATAAAAAACCGCACTAATTTTATAAGAAGACATTTCATCGTAAGTTGCTTTTGTTCGGTATTCCGCTTTCAGTTAATATTGTTTGTGTGATGTTGTTGGTGTTGTATCCCGCCGTCAGAGAGCCAAACTGATCAACTTGCATCCCTGACGCTAACGTTAGCGTTCTTTAAAAGACCCGCGCAATCAAGTTCCAGCGTTGTTTCTTTGCAACAGTTCTGACGTATCGTCAAATTTGCGTTACAAATCTCATTTTGGAAATAAAAATTCTTGCATTTCATGTACAGTGGATTACATCAATAAAATTATTCTTATGAATTGGTGTTTCAAGGTTAAACTTTTTAGTATTGCACTTGCCTACTGGTACAACACTAACAGACTAGACAACAAAAAAGCGTAGAAATATGACGTGACGAGGTTAAACTAACGTCCATGGAAATTCTTTTCTGTAATTTGGTTCAAATATGAAATTTCTGAACAATTTGGAAAGAATGTGGAAAATTCTTCTGCATTCACTACCCTCACTTTAATGAAATCACCACACAAGTTGGATTTTAAAATAGACACACAGATTTAGAAGTAGTGAACAGATGATAGAAAGAAGTGAGCGTTCAAGTTCAATTATTTCTTTTACTACTCGGGAGCTAATCAATACCAAATCTTAAGCTAATTTTTCTGTTGCTTCCAATATTCAGGTTTGGTTTTTCCGGGCAAAAATTTTGTAAGACGCAGTGGGAACATTATGTGCGCAGTTTGTTGGCTTTCTATTTTACAGTTATTTTTCGCATTTAAACGAAATAAACGTGATTGACAACACACAATTCTTCCATTCAGTACAGTTGCTTCTTGACCTTCATTCTTTAAACGTTTGAAGCACTTTCTTATGCATTGCTAGTTTTAAACGTTAGCACAATAGTTTTTTAAAGCAACAGATTCTGTAACAAAGTTCTAATTGTAAATATCAAGAATTGTAAATTACTCCTGTAAATATCCTCCTGTAATATATTCCAATCATGATGATGACTGCAGAATAGTTTAATAGTTATTCGAAAGCAGATCTTTATAAAATTTATTGCGAATTTTAACAAAAATTAGAAGAGAAGGACAGTCTCATCGCCGAGCATGTGGTAACCGTGAGTGAATTCCTTAAAAAATCGGCACAGGTAACAACTACTTCAGCTATAATAACAACAACGATTAACACGAGTGCAAAAAATGACGTTTTTAATCGAAAATTTGAAACATTGAAGATCGAGGAGAAAAAAGAAAATAATTTTTTTAATTAGTAGTAGTATCATCAAACACCTGGCAAGAGATCGGACATTTCCTCAGGACTACAGTATACATGCTTACCCAGGCTCGATGACAAAGGAAAAACTGCAATTATTACAAGGTTACGATCAAGAAAAGATGAAAACAGTCATTTTACAGGATGGGACCAATGCTATTCTAAAACAAAAAAGTGATCATTTAGAAACATTAATTTCAGATTACAAAGATCTTGTCTCTGCATTAAAGGAAAAGTTCAGCCCAGAAACATTGGTATTGATGGAAGTGCCTCCCTTAAAAAAATTGCCAAAAAACGAACAGACAAACAACAAAATTTACGAATTTAATGAAAAACTGCGAGAGTATATTACACAAGAAAACACTGAAAAAATCGAAATACTTCCTGTCTGCAACATGTTGAGAAAATGGCAAATTACAACGCTCTCTTTTACGATGATATACATATTGATTTTCAGCAGGGAATTCCGTTCATTAAAAATGCAGTTTTAAGTCATTTTCTTTTAACTTCTTGTAATCTTGTTCGTTTACAACCTTTGCAATATTCTCAAAGTGCATACGTGAGTAGCGCTAAAACGTACAAACCATGGAGGCAAACATATCGTTATACAAATGGATTTTAGCTGCAGTTTCTGTTGTTTTTAAGCTATTTTGCAACGGGTAATGATTTATAATCAGATAAAGCCAAAAATGGCAGGTATTCGACTCATAGTTATACTATGTGTACTACTCATATCCTCCGATAGTATTTCAGAAATTTTTTTACAGTTTTCCTTATTCACCTCGAATACCTTCATTCAAAGGAAGCCATAACAACAAACAATATGCTTTAACATCCAAATTCAACCTTTCCTTTTTCTTGGTTGTTAAAGGGTACCTTCTACTAAGAAGTGGTGATATCGAAATAAATCCTGGCCAGTTTTGCCATATGCACTTATGATGAAAAAGTTAAAATTATTTGATTCCAGAATAAAAATTCTACATCAAAACGAGAGAAGTTCAGCAGGACAACATCTGCTGTTGAAAAAACTCATTCAGGACATTGGTTACAACTGCATATATGCGCTTAGTGAAACATGGTTGTCACAAAACCATCCGGAAGAATTTTGGCATGTAGATAAGCAAAACTTTGACTGTTTTCGAAAAGATCGCATCCAAACAGCAAAAACAAAAGGTGGTGGTATTATCATTTACATTCCGAAAAGATTGGAACCTCGTCTCCGCGATGATCTCAAGTGCTTTCCGGATACTAATTTTGAAAGTTTATGAGTTGAGTTGAGCATACAAAAAAAGATATGCGTTTTGAATTTATCATACTGTCCCGAAAAAAACTTGTAAAGATGTTTTTGGAAAAATTAGTCCAGGGATTTGATCTTCCTAGGGCTGAAAGAAAATCTGTCATACTTGCTTGAGACTACATCTTAAACTATTTTGCAAAGCGCGACAGAAGTCTGCTACAATCTTTAATTTCTCCATATGATCTTAAACCAACGAATAATGACACAGCTACAAGAATGACTAACTCTTCTTCAACACTTATCGATTATATCATAACAGACGATTACGAAACAACCATAGTAGCGTATACGATTTTGAAAACTGATCATTTTGCAACAATCACAGTTCTTAAATCTCTGATGCTAAAATCAAAAACAACAAAGGAAAAAACAATTCAGCCATTTGACAAAAAAAGTATTCAGCCTTATCATTCCAAAATTTTATTGAAAATTCAGACTGGAGACACTTTTACGGTGCAGTGACAGGAGATATGTTATTAGAATTTCAAAAAATTATTGAAAGAGCATTAGCAGTACATGCTCCAATTAAAGCCTGTTATATTAGAACAGAAAAACCAAAATTTTTGCTTGAAGAAAAATGTCTATGTGAGAAAACAAAAAGATAGTTTTCAAGAATTAGCGATGATGAAACTAAAAACGACTTAATTCGTCAAAAAGAAAAACAACTTCATTCAAGATTTATGGAGTTAAAAAGTGAAAAAGCCAGATGGAAATTCATTCAAAATCTTCGTAATAAGGAAAAGACTCAAGCAAGAATTCAATCTTTATTAAACAGTTTTGGTGATAAGATAACAAAGCCCATGGAAAATGCAAATCTTCTAAATTACAGATTTTCCACTCTAGGAGAGTTCATTGGCTTGCAACAAACAAACAACATTCCTCCTAAAACTGCTCCGAGAAATTGTTTCAAGTTCCGATATATAACAACCAAGGAAACAAATGTGCTCATAGATTCATTGAATACAAGTAAACCAGTCGGTCCTTCAAAAATACCAGCTTGGGCAATAAAAGATGCTAAAGCAGCGGTAGCGGAACCACTATATTATCTCATTAATCATTTCATTACAGATGGAAAATTTTCAGAAGATCTTAAAAAAGCGTGTGTAACTCCACTCTTCAAAAAAGGGAATCCCGAAGACCCACTCAATTATAGAGCTATCTCTGTCACTTCTGCTTTGTCAAAAATTTTTGAAAAGGCGTTCAGTTCACAAATCACAACTTTCTTAGAAAAAGTGCAATTATTGTCTGCTAGTCAATTTGGTTATAGAGAACAAAATTCAACAATTGATGCTATCTTGAAATCGACAGAACAAATAAGATTGGAACTCAACAAGAAAAAAAAAGTTACTGGGGCGTTTTTAGATCTTTCAAAGGTTTTTGATTCTATAAACCACAAAATACTGTTACGGAGAGTTGAAAATATAGGTTTTGACGAACATGCTACCAATTTAATAGAGAATTATTCGTGTGAAAGAACGCAGAGAGTTGTTCTGAATAGAATTGAATGAGATTGGATAAATTTGAAAAGAGGAGTTCCACAAGGTACTATTTTAGGACCTCTATTATTTAACATTTACGTCAACGGTTTAGCAAAGATTGTAGAAAAGCATTGCACGGTCGTCCAGTACGCAGACAACACTTTTCTTTTTACATCGGACACTGATGGAATATCGTCAAAAACAAAACTTGAACATGACATCTCAAAGATTATTGACTTTTTTGCAAAGTCCCAGTTAGTAGTGAACAAAGAAAAAACAGAATATATTGTGTTCAGCACCAGGAAGAGGTTAACAAATACTGTTCTGAATGTCGACAATGAAAGAATAGCAGAATCAAATAGGTGAAGTATCTTGGCGTAATTATTGATAGCAGACTAAAATTTGATGGAGAAGTGAAAAAGATTCTTCAGAGATTGGCTTGTGGAATAAAAGTTTTGAATACACTCAGTAAAACTTTACCAGAGAAAACGAAAGTCTTATTATTTAATGCAATAGTAATAAGTCATCTACATTATTGCGCTCTAATTCTGATAGGGTTGCAAAAGTAATTACTCAGCAACGATCTTCCAGCATATAAAATTGAACCTCTCTCTACCATGAGAAAAAAACAACATGAAAGGTCAAAAAAAGTAACGTTCGATATAAGAAAGAACAATAAGTTTTTAACTGATTCTTTTATTGCACAAGCCATTCCAATTTATAATAGACTGCCTTCTAATATTAGACTGAAAACAACATCGAAAGCTTCCTTAAAAAATGAACTGAAAGAATATTTTTGGAAAGATTTTTTGAAGGACACAAAAGTAACTAATATAAAAGATAACATTGAGAACATTAGATGTTAATTTTAATTTTTAATCTTCGTGATGTACATATAAAATTATGAGAACATTTTATGCTCGCATTTTAGGCCATTATTTAATAATGTAAGGTCGAATTTTTAGTTAAGTAATTTAATGATTTTATAATTTTACAGAATGTTATATTCTTAACTTTACTTTGCCTCTTTTACCATTTGCTTTTTATACTTATGTGTACCAGAGGAAATTAACAATGTTGTGTTTTTTTTATCAAACGTGGTAACAAATAACGTGGGAAAAAAGATTTGATTTTGATTTTCATAATTAGATGATAATTATGATATTGGATTCCAGAGTCATGCACGGCTCGAAGTCAATCTTCCAACGTCTTGTATACATATACTTGGGGACAAAATAATAATAAAAACGGTGTATTTATGAGCACCTAGTATCGTTGCTTTCTCATATTTAGGAAATCACAGAGCTAAGAGTTTAGTCAAAACGCGCATCAATGACTTTCTTAGCTTACTCCCTTTTTTCTATCCTGTAGCAAAAAAAGTTAAGTTTTTACCGTGAATTAATTGAGACTGGTTAAAAATTATTTGAATGTCAGACGAACGGCCTCATTAAATATTAATCAACCAGACAGTTTCCGGGAACATTTTTTTCCCTGGAAACAAGTTTCAGTCGCTGAAACCAAACTGAATAACTCATCAACTATGCATAAAATGAATGTCGTCATGACCACTAGAACTTAATTTTTGTGCCATTCAAATCTACTTGAAGGTAAAGCTACAAAAATGTAATATTACATTTAGTATTACATGTAATATATTACATTTGGCGTGATGTGCGTTTTCTTTTATCCTTCTCTGGTGTATTACAAGATTAATTAATACTCTGTTGTTGACCCACCTGTATTTTTTTCTATGAAGCTATGATTATATTACCCTACACTACCAATGATAATGTTACCTCTTGACATTGTTTTTTGGATGAATAAAATGTTAATTTTTTATATAAAATTTCCGAGACAAAACATAACAGCGACAAATAATCTTGGAAAATAAACATGTGGACTTCTAAATAATTTATCTATTTGATGAATTTCCTGGAACACTAATATTTGCCAGCAGAAATTTCAAATATTTACTTAAAATGCATGTTAACCATAGAATAATTGGACGACCTTTTTTCATTTGTTTATTTGCAATTTTAAAAACCCTTTTGAAAACTTCCGTTTTTGGGATAAGTTCTGTAGATTGGGAGTTATGGACGAAGTTGATGTCTGATTGGACTTATGAGTGTCCGTGTCTGACTAGTGGTCCAGATGAACACCCCTTTTTCACTTCAATCACACTTACAGTTTTGGACTGCTGGGGAATATGCAAAGACAACGACAAATGTCATGCTTTCAGCTTCAATGTGAGTGAATTTGGTACTGTTTTCTTTCCCTTTTCAAAATTATGCGACTGTTTATAAATGGTTTTTGTTACAACTTGATAATCATACACACATATATATATATATATATATATATATATAATATATATATATATACATATATATATATATATATATATATATATATATACATATATATATATATATATATATATATATATATATATATATATATATAGGTATATGAATATGTATTGTATATATGTATATATGCATATATGTATATGTATATATTTATATATATATATATATATATATATATATATATATATATATATGAATATGTATTTATATATGTATATATGCATATATATATATATATATATATATATATATATATATATATATATATATATATATATATATATGGCTTGTCCCAGAAATACCAGATGAAGCCATCTTCCTACGAAACTACACTATCTTTAGGAAAAAAGACAAAGAGAGAACGTTAACTCCACGCATGCTCAAGTGCCTATAGCTCTGAAAAATAGTATAAATTTTGCTCAATTGAGCATTGATGAAATCGGCTGCCTTATAATTTTAGAAAATTCCTTCAAATATGTCACATTATCTTGGATTCTCACCCAAAGTCCTCCCTATCATAATAACCAGTGACATCAATTTCAATGCATCAACATGATCAACGATGTAGTCATCCAACTGAGCCGAAAATGAATCTGTCGAAACTATTCTTGAGCTTAATTTTGAACAGTTCTTTTTTTGAAACATGTAAATTACTCAAAAAAATAACCCTAAGGTTAGATATCTACGTGCGTTAAAATATTAAATAAAATAATCAGCATTGTTATTAATATAATATTCTTCAAAATGTGGCTGTTCGTTTCTCTTAGGTAAAAATAGGATTTTTACGGCTCCTATTTGTCTATTAACGGGTACTTTGTTGTGTCGAGCAAAAAACTCGGTTAAAAAATTTTTTGAAGCAAGTTTTACTATTAAAAGTTCTTTTTGAGGAGGGCAATTTATTTCATTTTTGAACGAATTTCAAATATTAAAGATTTGTTAATCTACTTCGTTTTCATTTTGTTTTTTAAAATAATTTGATTTGTTCTCTTGTTCTGTCTAGCTTTATGGCGACTAGTAAACATTTTAAAATATTCGGATGTTTCCCAGTGTTTTATATCTGTTTGTAGCTTCATTAGGCTAAATTTTGGGATAAACATTTCGGCTGGCAGGATACGATCCTTAATGAGAAGATCAATAGAGTGGTCAAATTTTTGTCGAAAATAACAAACTTTTTATTCCCCAGTTGATTTGCCTGTTTATGCGGTTCATGTTTTTTTTGCTGTAAGACTTTGAAAGAAAAAACACCACTGAAAGAAAAATGAGAGAGTACAACTGACTTGAAAACATCAATTCTTACTTTTTGATTTCTTACAAGATACAAAGATTGAATTGCATTAGCCATTTTGCTCAAAAAACCGAGTTCAGGTGATTTTCACAGGTTAGATTTTAAATCAATTTGTTCTCCAAGATAACGACAAGCATGAGCTGGTTTGATAACTTCGCCTTTGAAAGACAACTCTGGATTCGGAT
>NW_027450590.1:0-81560 GCF_964194025.1 Convolutriloba macropyga | reverse complement strand
TCATCTTTAGTCCACGTTGATTAAAATTGCCAGTAATACACACCCAAAAAACAACTAACATAATTTTTGAGAACTACAAAGGAAGCTAGTCCGACTTTGACTTCCATTGAGAGTAATCTGGAACTGAAATTTTGCCGTTTTTTTGCTTACTTTACCCTGTGATTATCAAAAACGCATTTTTTCATGCTTTAACTAGCAAAATATCAAGATCCAAAAAATTCGAAACAATTGATTCTTCTTAACGGTTGAACAGAAAATGCAGGGGTGGTTTTGGCCAATCTTGGACTGTTACAATCTAAAAATAATTCGGCTTCTAATCAGACTGTCTATTTCGAAAGAAAATGGTATTTTTTGTTAATTGAAGAACACAACAATTCAAATCACTGTTGATAAGTCCAAATGCCTTCCCTCGCAGTCCCAAATTAATGTATCTAGTTTCTGTACTTGAATCAATTCGGTCGTTTTGACTGTCAAAAACGTTTGATTTTTTAAATGCCCAATTGCTTACTCAACTTCGCCACTACTTTCTCTTAATTTGGTTGACTTGTAACTTAGTGTCACCAATAAAAAATACTTCTTTTTTCCTCTTTCTACTAAATTAAAATTTACTTTTTGCGGTTTTACGTGTAAAGTTATGGTTTTCTGGCTTTGATACTTCTAGATTTCATATTTTTTTCTTTTTTAGACATTGGCTCATTTTTTCTCGTTTTGTCACTTTTTGACATTTCACATACTACATTGTTGGCGTTGAAAATAAGGCACAATTGGGAATCTGAATGTCTTTATAGGCAGAGATTGTGGTCTCAACGGCTTCGACACAACTTTCTCGAACAATTTAATTGAAATTTTTACATATGTTTTAACTGTCGTTTTTGTTTGACTTTTTAGTCGTAAGGATATTTCTGGAAAACGATAAGTCTCATTGGCCCTTTCTGGTGGCAATTTTGAGTCTATATTCTGATTTGAGTATATTGCTGATGGCTTTCATAACTTTGACAACCATTGATTACAAAAATTTAAAAAAAAACACACACATTTTAGCTTCGCATTTTTTCTCCTTTTTGTCTTTTGTTACGTATTCTCGTAAGTTAAAGGTCACCTCAGTTTTTGGTCGAGGTAAGGCACAAGTGTAAGAAATCTAATGTTTCTAAAGAGTTCAATCTGAATTTACTGGATTCGACACGGGTTTTTTGTCAAAAATAAATTAAAGTTTTGACTTTTTGGTTTTTGACGGTCTTTTTTAGACGTAAGACATATTCTGAATATCTACTCTCACGCTTTTTCTTTGCACGCATAAACGAATATATTTAATTATTCCAGTTTGGAGGTTAAGGCTTTGCATGACTTTGAAAATAATTGATTTGGAAAAATACAAATGTATTACTCAGTTTTGCCCTTTTTTCTCTTTTTTGTTTAGTTGTCACCTATTCTCATTAATGAGAGCTTGCAAGCCACATTATTGGCGTTTAAGGAAGGTTCAGATGAGCTTTATTTGAGGGGCAAAATTTAGCTTTACGGCTTCGAGAGCATCTTCTCGAGAGTTTTAACTGAAATTTTGTGTGTTGTCTTTTTTTGTTGCTCTTTTAGTAACCGCATTAAAAACTGAGTAAAGAAAGTTCTCAATGAAGCGTGTTTGATCCTAAGCAGTTTGGATGTCTTCTATTGCTTCCTGATAGTTTTCTTTATATTGCAATTAATTGTTTTTTAAAAATATAAGCCGATTTATTAACTTTGCTTTTTTTTGTTCTTTTTTATCTAATAGCTACCGAGCCTTATGATAGAGTAGTCCCTTATTTTATCCAATGAAGTACAAGTTTTCTTTTTGTTTCAGTTTTATCTGACGCCATTTTGACATTGTTAATAATTTTTTGTAAAATGGACATAAATTTTGAATGGAATCAGTGTTTGTTGTTATTGTTGTTTGATTTTTGTTGTTCTTCTTGACTTTCCCTCTTTATGATGGCTGATCTCATCAATGGAATGCGGTTTTTTTCACTCAACTGAGTTATATGCGTTGGAGGAGATCTTTTAATCCTGCACATTTTTCTCTTGAAAATGACTTGAATTTTTGGGGGTTTAATATCTGTTCCTCATGATTGATATTTATGCCAACAATTTGAATGAGTGGGGTCGGAACGTTATCAGCGAACGCACATTACCGAGCCTCCTTGTATTAATTTAAAGTGCTTTAACTTTCCGACTACATTCTGTAGAAGACACTTGTGAAACTGCTATGTAGTCAGGAGATATTGTTTTTCTTTACCGAGATTGTTTATTTGAATTCTAGAGTCTACCATTTATCATGGTCCTAACTGACTGACCACATATTTTTCATTGAAAATTTTCATTCAATTAGAATTTTTTTTGAACTAAAGCTAAGATTACTTGTATGGTGAGGAAAGCATTTCAATGCCAAATTTCGGTTCCTCGCGATTTTATCTTGGTAATTTCCTTGAATTGTTTTGAATCGACATCTTAATTTGAGCTGTTCGCAACTATAAACAAGCTTCCGTTATCAGAATGACAACAGGCAGAATTTTGTCTCTGTAGACTGAAAATGACGGACCTTGCGTGGGCAACGATGTTTTTTAAGATCAATAAAAAAAGTTAATTATTAAGACTGCAATTCGATAAACAAATATTACAACGGTAACTAAACGGCAGTCCAAAGTTTATTTTTGTACAATCATGTATCACCTTGGTTTGAGTTTTTCTGTTAACTTTATATGCGTCAATGTTTTCCATCTGATCCGACCAATGAGCAACGATTGCCCAGTCTTTGCGCAATTTTAATCCTTATAAAACTTGTTTCGGAGTCCAAGTGTTCGGAGTCCAAATTACGTCGTTAAAATTTTTTATGAGGCTAACACTTCTGGATAACCATCACTATCCAAAACTTGCTTTTTCTTTTTTTCAGTTGGAACCAGAAGACACAATCCGCCAATTCCACCCTGATCAAGTACAGAGACATGAGTGGAATGGTCGCCACATATTGTCTCATCCTCGGTTGTCAAAAAGAGAAAGGTATGTTAGTAGGTAACCTTATGTGACCTTATGTAGATTTCAAGGTGCTATTTCACTATCGAAAATGGTTATGTTGATCGTGGAAATAAAAGACGGAAAAGCATGATTTTTTCACTCTATTTCAATGATAAACGATACACATCTGCCGGATTTTGAGCAACCAGTTAGTCTAAAAGCTTATTGCTAGAAATTAATTATTAATTACTGCGGACTCAATTGAGAAACTTGCGATCAGTGATATGATTTGTTGCAGAACTGTCAATTGTCTTTTTAATTCACAATAAGCATTGCGTGAAATTTTTTTAAAAATTAATTTTTTTCACCGATTGGACTTTCTTTCATTTGGGTGTAATTGACAAGTTGTTAACAATCACAAACAGTCGCAACTGCCAAAAGTGATGGTTGGGAAAAGATTGACAAGGCGTGTTGATTTTAATGCATGATCATTGATAACAGTGACAAATTTCAATACATTTACTCAAAAATCGGATAGTTTCAATGTAAGGGACTGATTTCAGCGCAGCTTCAGCTGATGTCAGCGCAGTTTCTTCGCACTTTTACTTAACAAAAACACTGAAATTAGCATTAAAACAAGCCAAATGCTCTAAAATGCACTAAATTTGTAAAAATTTTTGTACATTCAATGCATTTGTTTAGAAAATCAGCGCATTTTGAAATTATTTAGTATAAATTATATAGCACTTTTTCATCGCATTCTTGTAAATATTTCAGCGCAATGAGGTCTCATTCGTCAAACAAATTCATCACACTTTAGTGCAATTTTTGATATTTTCGTAGCAATTCAGACAATTATAACAGTCTTTATTAGTTGTTTTAACTTTTTCCGTACATAATTTTTAGTTTAAGAAATTTTATTGCAAAGTGTGAACATATTATCAGTGCATCTATATTTTTCCACTTGACTGCATGTTGACGCAAAATAAGCGAGCATTTCATAATGATATGTTTTTAAAAATCATTGCAATACAGATCATTTCTCACACTTGAAAATTCCTTGAGGTGGGATTCAAGATTTATCAAATTCATTGATCAGTTTGGTTCAATATTACGGCTGACAAACCTTCATTATTCGTAATCTTAGAACATTTTCTTTTGGACATACAGCGAAACTTTCATTCTGTTTATGAATTTCACCAAAATCAACAAGGTATTAATGCAGTATAGCGAAAATAACCAGCCAAATTGAAAATTGAAAAATAATATTTATTCACTAAACAAAGAACTAAACTTAGAACAGACTGTGAGTGAATTGTGAGCACATTTCTTAAAAAAAACAGATAAGCAAACTTAAAAAGAAAGAATTTTAATTTTCTAGAAAAAAAATAAAACAGAAAGTCAATGTCAAAATGCTGCATGTGAACAAAAACCGCTGGCAAGAAATGGAAATTTGGTTCAAACAAAAAAATTAGGCATAGAATGAACTATGAAAGGATCGCGAAAACCATATAGAAAAAATTCCGATAAAAAACTTGAAAAAAAAAACAAAAAAAAATAAAGTGAAATTGCCGCTTGTGAACGAAAAACACTAGCGATGTGAACAAAAAACCACTAGCGATAAAGCGATTTTTTTTCAAACACCGTTTTCTCCCTCTTCTTTTAATTTAGAGCAAAAAATTTTCACGCCGAAAATCCACTATCTTTTTCGCTTCGCTTCCTATTTCGGCCTGAACAAAATCACTATTCCAATTTGAATTCAAAAATCATGAAAATTTAAGAACAGATCTTAAAAAAGACCGCGCCCCAATACAATTCGAACTCTTTGAATTGTAAAGAAGAGATAAGAATGAGATAAGAATTGGTTCCTAAAACTAACCATTAACACTTGAATTTGACTTTGAGTTGTTACACTGTGATAAAAAAAAAGGTGAATAACACTGGGTCGCATTAATTGTGTTTCCGATTTTATTATTCACTAAGCTGTAAGAAATGTTTTTAGTTGATTAAAAGAGTTTGTGAGAACATTAAGAGAACAAATTTGGCAATAATTGTTTTATTGTTGAAATGTATGCCTGCATTTTGAAAATTTGATCATAATAAACGGACGCCGTGATGTCAGAGCAGGTCCAGGCAAAGTGACCGCATTTTTCAAGGACTTTATTGAATACAAAAATATATAATGCCATTAATTTGTTTATACTCTCAATTTTGGTCCTCAATTGACTTCTTTAACCACTGGTTTTCTTGTGGAATTTCCGTTATGCTGCAAATGATTTCCTAAAGATACCGATGGTTTTTTTAAGACTAAAAACAATGAGAACGAAAAATAGAAGATGCGAAGTTGTTCTGTTATCCATAATGTGCTTCAATTATTGCAAATAGAGAGCTTTTTGTATAAGTGAATGAACACGTGGACACTTAAGGAGTGTTGATTCGCCGCTGCATAATTTTCAACGCATGCTTTCTCTAACATTCTGTTTAAAACTAAATTGAAGGCGAACCATATTCTGCAATACGTAGGGAGGCTATGAAATAAGACAATTTGAAATTATTATAATTTTCATGAATTACAAGAAATCAACAATAAAATTAAATACATTACCAGTAACATCATTGTCATGTTGATTAAATTTTGATATTTGTAATTTGTCGTCAAAAAGAAAATCGTCTTCTAATGTATCTACTAACTCATCCAATTCACAGGCGATTGTTTTTACAGAAGACAAAAATTAAACTAATACCGGTCTTCAGACATTCAACTTTAATCTCTAGTCAAAAACTAATGGCAACTTTGCAACTATGTGCAAGTCTTGCTGAGGATTATGTCCACAACCTACGACAAGCATTGGCTAGGCCGACTTGGGTCGCGGAAGGGGTTTCGGAGCAAGCCGTCTCAATTTTCTTAAAATAAACATCGGCCGCACCTTTCCTCCGGCTAATAACTGTTTTCGGGCCGTTAGGTCTGATCAAAACCTCTTCTCTTGTCAGTTTGGTCTGGCCAACAGCCCCATTTTGGTCTGCTCGATCTTGCCAATATCACATTTTGTTCTGTTCAGTCTGGCCATACCCACGGTCTTTTTGGTCTGGCCAATACCCACATTTTCTCAAAAATTCCGAGTTTGAAAGGTTATCTTAGCAGAAGGCCACGAATCAAAAACAATTTGACACGTTCTTAATTTCTACTTTACTTTTATGAAGTTTCAAAAATTTGAATTTTCAAAAATTTTTTCTATCAAAAACAATTGTAATATTTAATAAATTGCTACTTCAATTGTTTTCTCGTTCAGGTTTTATTTGCTAATTTTTATAATGTTTTTAGGCTGCAGTTTCAAAATTGTTGCTGTTTTAGTGGTAAATTTTTGCAATAGATAAAACAAATGAGGTAGCTCTCGGATACTGTTCCTGCTCGTGCATGTTCCAGTTATTTGCAAGTTAACACAATGGATGGTTATCTTCAAAAATTCTTGAAAGACAAATGTGAATCTTGCAAGATCTTGAACTATTTTGGGAGACAATTCTACAAGAAGATCTATCGTCTTGCAAGATTCTGTCAGGATCCTGAAAGATCTCAAAATATACCAATTCAAATCCAACCAACTGTTCGCATATGTCAATTAGACGCTTTCGTCTAGAATGCACTCTTTTATCAACTCATCTATAGTTGTTTGTTAATTCTCTTTTGTCGGGCCACAGTTTTTGATCCACACTTTAGACCGAGAGAACACATTTTGCTATGTGTCCTATACACATATTTGAAGTTGTAACCATATTTGATAATTTTCTGAAGCCCAAAACTGCTATTTCGATATGAATGGTGCGTAAAATATTAAGCAAAAGCTGTATTAGCCAAAGATAATTGTGGTCCCGGGTCGAGACGGAATGGTTCACTTGCAAGAACTTGCAAGTTTCCGTTCTGCAAAGGACGGTTAACTTGTAAGATTTTGCAAGTTTCTTGCAAAAGATGTTTAACTTGTAAGAACTTGCAGGTCGAATGGTTAAATTGTAAAAACTTGTAAAATGAATTGATAATTTGTAAGAACTTGCAAATCGAATGGCTAAACTGTAAGTTTCTTACAAGTTCGTTCCGGTCGAGCACAACTCTTATTGGTTATTTCAATTTAACTTTCAGTCATTTACCGTAGAAAGCGCTTAGGAGTTAGTTGCTCTGTTTGGATAACATAATACAATTTGACTTAGGAAGACAAAATGGTTACTTATTGAATTTTTATCCTCAAGAGAGATCCTTTTGCAAGTCAATTAAAAAACAGTAGATCTCAATTAGTTTCTTTGCGAGTGCTTATCAAAAAATGTTCCCAAAATATTGACTTTGATTGAATTTTCAATTCTAAATGTCCAAACATCCGTTTACATTCATGTCTTGCAACGTTTTTACGGTTTATTGTGTGTGTCTGCGTGTGTGTGTGTGTGTGTCTGCGCGCATGTGTGTGCGCGTGGTGTGTGTGTGTGTGTGTGTGTGTGTGTGTGTGTGTGTATTTGTGTGTGTGTGTGTGCGTTTGTGCAAATGATTAACTTGTAGGTAACTTGTAAGTCAAATGGTTAACTTGTAAGAACTTTCAAGTTATTGGAAGGAAAAAATGCAAGGCGATGCATCGCCTTGTAAGACCTTGCGAGAAACTTGCAAGTTCTGGCAAGTTAATCATTCGGCCTCGACCCGGGGTAGCTCTAAATCAAAAATTTTCAACAAATTTTATTGGGCATTACGCGAAAACAAATTAAATTACTTTCAGCTGGTACTTTCAAGTGCGCTTGACGATATCAAGCACTCAAGTGTCAGTGATATCTGTTTTTATATAATAATAATAATTGCTCATAAAACACATTCAATCCTCTTACCATTTTTGTGCAACTGTAAGATTTTATTTTAGTGCTATCGGTCATTCTTTCCATTTTTTTCGGTTGTTTGAAAGCGCCATAGCTCTAAGCTAATAAGAATAAATGAAATTTTTTGTCATGTCCTCTTTTTCGTTGTAAGTTCTGTAAAGATCCTTTTCTCTGATGTTCCCACAGGCTGAAGAAGTCTAATGTCTTTAAAAATAGTGTATTTTGTATGCACAATTTAGTGACTTATTTATATTGAAAAACAACTAAAATGACTCCTAGTATTTTATAGCGATAAGTGCATTTCGAAGTACCATCTTTACTTGTTTCAAATGGTTTTCAAATAACTTCCAGAAAATAAAGTAGATAAAAATTTTTGCCTAATGCCAACCCAAGAAAGCTTTTCGTAATCAAGATTTCTCCAATTATCACATCACCCAATGTGAAATTGAGAAATTTTGTGACGGCCGAAGCTTCAATTCATCACAGCAAAATTTTCAGTGCAGTGTTAGAATCTGGAGTGCTTTTCAGATTCCGAAGGAGTGATTGAATTTGTGAACAACTGTTACGAGAATGAGAAGAACATAATGGCCACTCAGATACCAGTACCCACTTTCATAGCTAAGAGATATCTCAACCCAAAAACCAACCCAGAGTCAAAACCAAATGCAGACAAAACCAGACCTCCATTCTCGGCAGCATCTGGGAAGGTGTCGGTGGATGGCTCATGGTCAAAACTGACAAACAATCCTGACCCAGAGTTGGGTTTGAAGCCAGAAACTCCAGACGTTGCAATTACTATTCACGATGGCTCTGCTGAGAAGTCTGATGGGGAGAAAAATTCAAACGAAGGTGTTGCAACTAAATCTAGAAATAAAAATCGGGAAATTATCGTTTTTATGAATCTCACTTACTTGGAATTTGATATTTGGTGTATTTATGACTTCAATTTTGATAGTTTTCTAGCAAAAACAACTGAATCGTTTGTCTAACATTTATCGCAGTTCCCTAGATCAGAACTGATGACAATTTTAATTACAAGATGCTCTTGTAAGATCATACTTAATCATACTAAGTTTTTTGCAAGTTCCCAGCAAGATAACCTCCTCTGTTAATTGTGACGAAAATGTAGGTAGCTGAAATGTTGATTTCTTTTAATAGAGAGAAGATGTCGGATCATCAACTTTTAACATCATGGGTATCACAAAGCAGCACTTCTAAATTGAACTTTTTCTAACCAGTTATTCTAATCCCACCCACCCCCCCCCCCATAAATTTGGTAAGAGAAATTAAGAGTGCGTGCGTTTTTAGTCAGTTATCTTCCATCTTCTGTGGAGACATTCAATAAAGGCATCATTGCCAAACCTAGAAAAATTGGCTCGGTTCATTAAAAGCCATTTTCATTTTTTCGGTTTTTTCAATGTTACTAAAAGGTGACGAAAATTTAAAATTCGTTTTTTTAAATTGGAAAAAACGAATACAAGTGTGACTCTAGGTAAACATCAGCTTGCGAAAATTGGCGCAAGCCTGAATGAAATGACACATAGCTTGTCTCGAACCCTTTCCCAACTATCAGTGGAAAAGTTTCTCCGTGAGAACGACAACAACGTGAAAACACAAGTACTCCTCAACGCTCTTTTGATGCGATATCGCAACCTTAAATGGCTCTACGGGAGAACTGCTAAATACTACTACACGTTGAATCTGGCTTGGTTCTATTCTCCTCTGTTGATACTGGGAACTCTCAATACCATTTTGACCTCTGTCATAATTGGGAATGATGGTGACACTCAGAGCCAGATGTCATTGCTGGTCATCAAGGTGTCCACTGTCGTGTCTATCTTGACAGGTATTGTATGACGATGTCTTTTGTAAAAAGAGGATAATATTGAGAAATGGAAACCTCTAAATTTTGTTTCAAATTGTAGATCCCCGGGTTTCTCGAACTTAGAAAACTTGGTGATAGCGTAGTAATGCACTGTTTATGATTTAGAAGAATACCCCACCAAGTTTTTGCCGATTTTAGTACGGCACCTTAAGTTTTTCTTAAGTTTTCTACTCCACGGTATAAATCTTAGTAAGCTTTGAAAGTTTAGTCTCAAGTGGGCGACCTAAGTACACAGTGTAAAGGAAGTTATCTGCCATTTACAGAGTAGTTTCATAATGAGCTTGAATAGTTTAACTTGTGGTCGTGTGACTTGTAGGACTTCAGTTGACTCTGCAATGGGAAAGTGAAAGCTCCAAGTGCTACGAGGCACACCAACTGTACCGCAAATTGGGCTCTGAAACCAGCTACAGGTAAAAAAATTTGTTTACACCCTTGTTCAGGAATCATCGCTTGTAAAATTACAAATGTCATTGGTATATTCGGCTTTTGGACTTTATGAATCGTTGGTATGTTCAGTTTCAAACGCAAGATGATTCTTTATTCGGTATATTCGGTTCCTTAGGTTGAGAATGTTTGCTTTTAAACGTAAGAAACCGTCGGCATAGTCGGTGTTAAACCAGAGGAAATCATAATTAAATGACTATTTACTTGATGTCAGATGTTAATATCTTGATTCAGAGATTGTGATTCAAAGAACTGAATTCCCATCAATGCTCAACTGGTTTGAAATTTGAAACTTTGAAATTAAATAAAAAATTGTTCAAAAATTATTTAACTAGTTTTACAAAAGAGCTTAAGAAAAAAGTCAATCAATTTCAACTTCTTTCGGAGAAATTGTCTCCAAGAGGTATGTTTGAAACATTATAATAATTAATTAATTAATTGCTATTATAATATTTCAAACTTAGCCAAAATAGCTAAATTTAGCCAAACCTGGTTTGACATTAGCTTATTGTACATCCTTATGGGCGGAGACAACAAAATTTTAGTTGCACTCCAATAGTCAACCCAAATTACTGGTTCGGATCTTTTCAAATGAACTGGAATAATGTTGAGTGATTGAGTATACCAACAACCAAATCTACAATAAGAAATTGAAAGCTAGATTCTTGCAAGATTTGAATCCGCTCATCACTAGGGTGGCGAAGTGGGAAAAAACTGACATACATCAGGCTACACGTGCAGACGCTGGTGACGGAGACCATTTCCATATAATTTTCAGGGAAAGCGGTGGAAGAAAAAACATTTCACCGCTTAAAACCCTAATTCTCATTAAAATTGACGTTGCTAAAAACAGCAAATCATTTAAAATTTCTCCGCATCGATAAAAATTTGGGCCGAAAAAAATATTCACAGCAAATCTACCCTATTTATCTGCAAAACTCGAACCGAGAGACGAGTGATGAGCTCAGCATGCTCGCTATCCAAATTTCCGTCTGTAATTTTTGTAGAAATTATTTTAATGATTTGTTACATTTTATTAGACTGATGCTCTCAAAGCAAGGAGTGAGCATGAAAAACACGGCAGAGTTTGCCTGGAAGTGCAGAGAAGTAGAGGAACAGACAGTAGATACTGCTCCGGCTGTTCCCAAGTATATCCAGAAAAAGATCCGGAAGATGCAGAAGTCACACGATGGCATAGAAGAGGAGGATCCCTGTGAGTTCAACATTGTTGCAATCAAGAAACAACAAGAGGACATGGCGGTTTGAATACCTTTAACTGATTATGGTGGAAGGAATTTTCATTAAAATCTGTCTTCAAGTTACAAGTTTCTATGTTACAAGTTTCAAGTTACAAGTTTTTAATGTTATTACCAGCTAAAGCAAGTACCATAAATTTTTGCGCGGGAACCGATTTGAGTTTAAGCGGACTCCTTTTCAGAAAGAAATATGTTACTATCTAGTAGACTGATATTGTAAGATTTCCGGGCCCAACCCTAAAAATTAGAAGATTGGCGGTGAATGCGGTGAATGTAGTGAGTTTGGTGCAAATAAAAATTTCAGGGCTGAAAACCGCAAATCTTAGAAAAAAAAACACTTTCACTGCGTTCTCGCAAAAGGATGCCAGCGGTTTGCAGGTGGGAAATATATTTTTGCCCGCCATACACCGCAGTTAATTAGTTATCGTTTTAAACAATCTTGACGCGGGTTTGTTATTTTCTCTAAAGAAGAACAGTTTTGTGGGATACGCTCTAGCTTGCTAAAATATTTCATCTTTTTTCTCTCTGTGACAATCGATTGAAAACCTCTGCCAAATCTTTTGCCATTGGGTTTTTTAGAGGACAGTATTTTTAGTGAATAAAAGAAAAGAATTTTTAAGTTATATCGATGTTGAAGATAGCGTGCTGAATCTATGATGAAGATGGTAAGAACTAAAATAATGAAAACTGTTTCGGTGATATAACTCTAAAGAGTTCACTAAAAATTGAAATGTTCACATGAGAACAATCTCAGAAATTATCAGTGCGTTCAGATCAAAGTATGATCAACACTCAAAAATTATTTTTAATTGAGAGTCAGCTATTCTTAGCAACTTTTTGTTAACTTTTTGAAAAAAAAACACGTGTAGATTTTTTGATTGAATCAGATAAAAAGAGAAATTGCGTCGATTACATTGTATTTTATAATTGTTCTCTAGTTAATCGAGTTTTTGCAGTCAAATATTATTTGATTATTAGATGTCAAGTAAAGGTAAAGCAAGTTTTAAATGACTGACTGAAAGGAGAAGATATAGTAGCATTTGATATCTTGAGAACATTTTTAGAAGTTTAAGAAAACAGAATTAATAAGAAATCCAATAGCAAAAAATTGTCAAAATTAAAAAAAGTGCAGTCCTGCTACAAGTAAGTACAGTCCGCATCAAAACATCATATATTCAAGGGAGGCCTCAAATTATAATTTTTTCTGATGAAAAATTTTGTGAAATATAAAGATCTAAAGCAGAAGCAAACAAAAGTTGGCAAATGAAAATGAACCATGTGTCTGTTACCTAATAAATATATCCTAATATCACTGCCCTCATTTATAATTCATTTAGTTCATTATGTTCTTTTTTCTTCAGTTCACCTTTCGTTCAAGAGTTACGCACACTGTCAAAGTTTGATTTACGGGCTTCTACTGGTATCAAAATATTGAGTAAATGTACTCGTTTTTAGTACCAGATTGCAGTTTTCCTATATTAATAAAATGTGCGTGTGAAGCATACTTTGGAATTTCGCCGATGAAAAGGTGGTGCCCTATATGGAAACTCTGGTCATTTTTTATGGTTTAAACTGGAAGTTGAAAAGTGAAAACTGTTTTCCACCGCAAAATATGTTTGACGGAAGCGCCATCCGCGTAATTTTGCTTAATTAATATAATTTTTTCTGTTTTGCAAGAAATAATTTCAATAATTTTATGGTAGACTAATATTAATTGTTTCGTATTTGATTTTTCAAATTAAACTAATAGTTCGGTAGACGCTCTTAATGCGTTCCGTTTGTTCATTTTTGTGTAGTTTTACTCTTCAGCCTTATCTTTCGTTTTCGTGGTAAATTGAAGTAGTTCAAGTTATTTTCGGTGTCAAGCTACTCAATTAGTAAATTAATTTTGCTAAGTGCTTCGACGAGAAAAAGAAACGTAGCCAGACTTTGATCAGTTTTTCCGCTTTGTGAATTCATCTGAGGAAAGTGAGTATGCATTGGCAACACCTATAAAATCTCCCAAAAACAATCCTTTAACAAAGGTCACTGCCAGTTGTGCATTATTTTGATAGATCGCCTGTAAAAATAGCACTTTTTAGTGGTCAACACTAAAACCATTCTTAGATGAAAAATAGATAAATATTAGCAGCCTAAACGTTAGAAAAATTTTCGACAAATACCGAGGTTGAGATGCCAGGCGAAAGGAAGTATGTCCAGACCGTCCCAAGCGAAAAGTGCCTATGTTCAAACCGTTCCAAACGGAAAGGGCCCATGTACAGACTTTCATGCGTTCATGTTCAGACTTTTGTGCGTTTTTTGATGTTTCCAGACTACGTAATTTTGAACCCCCCCCCCCCCCACACACACACACTTATGCGTTCCTTTTTCCAATCTAGACATACTCGCTTCCGTCTGGGACGTCAAACTGAGCCTCAGCCTAACTCAAACAAAAGTGGGAATACAAAGCGAATCCGTATATGAAGAAGAGAAAACTACTCAACAGCATAAAAGACAACTCTGTCATCCGCTTCTGAAAACCTCCTAAACAATTTTATGCCAAAAAAATTCCACCGCAACATTTAAAAGTTCTTTTTCAAGTGAGCACGCACCCAATTTTTGAATGATAATTTGCTTTCTGCCTGCAATTAATTTGTATCATCTACAGTAATATTTGCGCAGCAAATCAATATAAAAGATTAAAAATCTAATAAGACTGATCTGAATGCCAATACGAAAACACAAAGGCGACGGAATACATCTCAATCTACGTCACCGCCGTCAGCAACCGCCAAGAAATTCACAGTAATATTGGTCCGTCTTGATCTTCAGATATCGAATTATCTCGTTAAGTCATATTCAAAAATATGTTAAATAAAATCTTTGCAAAGATTTTCCTCACATCAGAAAATCTGTGATGTTTAAAGAGATCAGGGACGCAGTCATCAACAGTGATCAAAACCAGAGCGGGACAATTAATAACTACTTCCACAATGTCCTGTGCGCTTGCAGCTGACATCCAAATGTTGTTGCGAGGACAAATGTTTTGTAATGTCACACGCCCTAATGTGGACTGCACTTGAGTTGATGATCGACAAAACAAGTGATGAGTATCCTTATGATGCAGCTACAGATTTTGCAGTTGTTCTCCATCTATGCCCAAAATTGGGCATTATACTCACTTCAATTACAGCCACATGGTTAGAGAAATTGAGCAAAAACACCTGGTATTGAATGCAGAAAATAAGATTTGCTCATCATAGATCAGTAATTGAACCTGCGAATTACGATCGTATTGCAAAACAATTTAATCTATTAATATAATTAGATTTGAAGACTGTAAAATATACAGTTTTATTAATGATCTTCAGAAAAAAATTACGTGGCTTGCTTCGCGTGGATAGAGTGCTTGTCTATCTTCTAGAATACATTTTTTAGGCCAGCACGTGTGATGAACGTGCATTTTTCCTACACTGGTGGTCACCATATCCACCTGCATGTCAACAAATATATTGTTGATTATAATTAATAGAGAATAAACATTTCCTTGATGTGCAGTCAGGAACATGAAAGTGGAGTTGAAGTGGAGCTCATAAACAAGTTGATCTAAAGTGGGTTGTTCACGCGGGTGTTTTCGGCTCGCTGTAATTAAAATTGAGGAGCTTCTCACCGCAGTGCCAATAGGACTGCTAAAGGCGGTAGTAGCTTTCGATTTGACTTGTGTCATAGAGGCCTCATCCAGACTACGTTACAGAAGCCAAAATTTTATGCTGAAAAACAATGCTGATAAGTTTTAAATGTGACATGATCATAGAATTCATCAGATTAAATTGAGGACATGGAAATCAAAGATTCAGTACTAATTTTAAGAAGATCTTGTTATAAAGGATCAGAGTTGATGACTTCCATATTAATTATATATGCTTCTTAAACTAGTTTTTAGATGAGAGTCTTTAGATGCCAAAGTTTAGATGCCGGGTCAACGATCATACAGCTTTCTTTGATTTCGTACTAGGTCATGTATGATTCTTAGTAATCATACTAGGTCATAATGATTTGTATGAATTCTTGGTAGTCAAACAAGGACCAAATATGATTTCCTAGAAATCATACAGGGATCATACTGAAAAATTCAAAGACTAAAAGCTGTATAACTTTGATTTGCCATTGAAGTTGAAATAATTTCTCGGAAATCATACAAGGTCATATACGACACATAAAACATTGACTGGGGCCAAAAATTCTCGTATAATGTAGTCAGAGGGCTCTTTAAATTATTATATCGCATTTGCAATCCACATTTGATCCTTTGTGTAGGCTAAAATAATAAGTTTGCTGTTGTATGCAATTTTTTTCTCAATTTTTTTTTATAAATGAGCATTTCTAAGTATAAACTGGCTTCAGAGTATGTCAAAAACTTTGTTATCTATTTGGACTTACTCTTTCATTTAGTGCCCAACTTTGCAAATGATATTGGACGTTAGGGTCTTATGGCGTATCACAATGTCAAGCCGTGGTATCATATAGGTGATGCCCTGCCGAATAAAAACAAAAAAACATATATGGTAAGATTTTCGAAAAATAGATATATGATTCTTGATGTTCGTACTAGGATCATATATGATTTCTTGGTAATCACACAAGGATCATAAATGATTTCTTTGGTTCCATACACGAATCGTACTCAGAAATCAAATATGGAGAGCATGAAATCATATATGATCCTTGTATGAAATCAAAAAATCTTCAACCGGAGTGCGCAGTCCGGAAAATGAAATTGGAGTTGAAGTGGGGCTCATAAACGAGTTGATCTAAAGTGCGTTGTTTACGCGGGTTTTTTCGGCCTGCTGTAATTAAAATTGAGGTGCTTTTCACCGCAGTTCCAATAGGACTGCTAATGGCGGTAGTAGCTTTCGATTCGACTTGAGTCATAGAGGCCTCATCCAGACTACGTTACATAAGCCAAAATTTTATGCTGAAAAACAATGCTGAAAAGTTTTAAATGTGACATGATCATTGAATTCATCAGATTAAATTGAAGAAATGAATTTTTAAGAAGGACTTGTTATTAAGGATCCGAGTTGATGACTTCCATATTGGTTATACATGCTTCTTAAACTAATTTATATATGCCTAAATTTTTTCAATTTGTTCATATAATTCAAGTTCTTTTAAATCACTACTTTTTTGCTTCTATGTTATTAGTTGCTCATTTTACTTCCTGAGAATTCTTCTGACGCTTTTAGCTAAATGTTTTGCCATTCAATCTAACCTAGCTACACTCTGATGAGTGGATCCGCAAATCTAATCAAGAAAATTTCTTCCGCACCTCAAAAACACTCCATTTCCCTCTCACACCACTATGTTTGATGGTTTCAGGTACAGCTATTTGTTCTAGTGACTCTTAGTGTCGGCAATGTCTCTCAAAGCATGCATTCAGGTACATCTAGGCAACCAATTGACTATTGTGCCGATAATTTTTTCCAAGCATCCGTAGGAACATTTCTATGTCAAGCTCAAACGATTCAGACTCCCAGAATATTAGGAACAAAAAACTCTCCATATTTGAGTGTTAACTTGTTCGCAAGCTCTGAGTGTTTTTTTTTTCAGAAAAAAGAATGATTTTTGAAAAAATCTTTTTGCCCAGAAAAGACAAACAGCAACTTCTCTGTGACCAAAAACCAACACAGTGAATCACGTTTAAATGATGAAGATTAATTGTAGCTGTAGATCTATTAAAACAGTCTACCAAAGCTTCAATTTATTCAAACGTATTATCGGCCAATTCTACGTACAATCCAACAACGTATAAGCATCAGTACGATCATAGCAACAAGTGAGAGTTTAGACGGCAAGGTTTTTTGATGCTCTTTTACTGGTTTTTTGTCTGATGTCATTGACGTCAGAATCAGTTCATAATCGATCAACAATCGTCTAGAGAACCTAAAAATATTAAGCCTAAAACCGCCTTATTCGATACATATCATGGTATTATTTACTTAAAATTAGGTTATACGAACTTTTCCGGAACTTTTTGTGTATATTAGACGCAATTCTATACATAATTTAAATACTCGATTCTGATTGGCTAATATTCTCGCTTAGATTTATTTAGTTACTAACATCCTCCGGCCCAGAAGAAGCTGGGAGAATTGGTACTAATTTTACAAGCGGGCGAACCAGCGATCCGGAGGACGTGCGCAATACGGCGGAGCGTGCGACGCTGTCGGAACCGTAACGAAGTTCAGTAATCCGAGCAGTGGGGTAGTAACCCCTTGGGTTGGTCTCTTCAACTACCCAAACCAAATCACCGGCGTCCATGGACGGAACGATTTCAACCTAAACGGCACGAGTAGTTAGGCATGTGAAGAGGAAACCCCACCTCTTCTCGGTAGTCCTACGTACAGTAACGTAAAACGGGCCGAAGTAGTCGACCCCGGTGTTCGTGAACGGAGGAGACTGGTATGCGAGTCTTTCTACTGGGAGGTCAGCCATGATGGGTTGAATAGTGGCAGCGCGGAACATCCTGCCCGTAAGGCAGTTAGATTTAATGGAACGTAGTGAGGAGCGTAATTTAAGGATGGTATAACGTTCTTGTACTTTTGCCCGCAGGTAATCAATACCCTGATGATGATGTTTAACGTGGGTGTGCCTGAGGAACAATTTTACAAATGCATGGCGTGCGTCCAGAACGATAGGATGTTTTACATCAAAGTCAACTTCGACCAACCGCTTGATGCGGCCTGCCGATCGGATTAGACGGTTTGGCCCAATAAAGGGAGAAAACGGGGCAATACGGCTACTACGTTTAACGGGTTTGTTTTCGAGAAGATCTTTTCTCTCTGCATTGAATGACTCCCCTTGCACAAGATACTGGAGATGACGCTCGGCTTCGTCAAGCTCCGTGGGGTCTATGATGCTACCATCGACGTTACGGAAACATTCGTGAGAAGGTAACAAGCGGAGTGCGTACGCTGTTATCCGTAGCAACTTCTGATAAGAACTGTACTTATCGAAGGGAATTAGTTGCGGGGGCGGTTCCTTAGTTGACTTGGTTACGGATGCGGCCAATGATGTATTGGTTTCGTCAGTTTCCTTAGTTACTATACCAAGTTTGATGTTTTTAACTACTTCGATGCTTGGTTCGAACGGGAATTCCTTGGTTCTTAAGAAATCTGGACCCCTCAGCCAGCTACTTGATTGCAAAACCTCAGCGGACATTCCACGAGTACCGGCATCTGCTGGATTATCGCTTGAGGCAACGTGGTTCCATTCGTCAACGCTAGTGTGTTCTAAAATCTCGCATACGCGGTTTGCAACAAATATTGGCTGCTTGCTTGTGGAGTTGAGCCACTGCAAGACAGTAGTGCTGTCGGTCCACGTATAAACTTTGTTGACATGCACAGTAAGGGCTCGACAGATATCTTGTTTCAACCGAGCGGACAGTAAAGCAGCTTGCAGCTCTAGCTTTGGAATTGTCATCACCTTCATAGGTGCTACACGAGCTTTGCCCAGGACAAATGTAAGCTCTGTTTTTGGCCCACTAGAAGTGTTTACTTGAGCTCGGACAAATGCAACAGCGCTTAAGACCTCTTGGGAACTATCGCCAAACATGTGTAGTTCCAGGTGTTTAAAGTTTCCCTAAAAGTAGCTCCTAGGTATAGTGATTTCTGCAAGCTTGGGTAGTTCTACACTCCATTCGAGGAACCTTTCAACAGTTTCTTTTGGTAATTCTTCATCCCAGTGTTGCCCGCTGACACGCCAGATGTCCTTCAGTAACAATCGGGCACCAACAGTAAATGGTGCCACTAGGCCGATGGGATCAAACACCTTAGACACTAGGCTCAATACCAAGCGTTGTGTTAAAGACTTAGTTACTGTACTGGAGGTACCCCGACTCACAACTAGAGTATCATTGTTGTGATCCCATTTCAACCCAAGCACGTGCGAGGAATCCTCCTTAGATGAGGCAATTACTTTTGGTTCGGTAGACTGAGTTGACCCATCAATTCGATCAGCCAGATTTGGTACATTGCTTACAAACTTAGTAAGCTTGAACCCACCTAGATGGAGAAGATGTACCAACTCCTTCGATCTTTTGAGAGCCCTCTCAGGTGACTCCACCGAATCCAAGTAATCGTCCATGTAGAAGTTTTCTGGGACGGCTTTGGTTGCTTCCGGGTACTGATTAACATTGTCTCGGGGCGTGCGTTTCAGTGCATAGTTAGCGCATGTGGGCGAGTCTTTAGCCCCGAATATATGGCGCGTGTATTGATTTGTTGTGGGGTCCTCCCGCCACAAAAAACGCAGTGATGGCTGGTCCCAATCAGGGACACCCACTTGGAGGAACATACCCTCGATGTCTGCGGACACGGCAAATTGATGTTGACGGAACCTAAGTAGTACATGGATTAGGTTTTGGAGCAGGTCGGGGCCAGTGAGCAAAGAATTATTCAAAGAAGTACCGTGAAATTTTGCTGCACCGTTTAATACCCTACGCACTTTCCCCGGTTTGTTCGGGTTGATTACGGGATGATGTCGTAGGTACCACTCTTTATCCGACCGCTGCTCAACCTTGTGAGCATCAGGGACTGTAACCAAGTAACCTTTTTCCAAGCCTTCACGGATGGTATTAGCATAATTTTCTTTCAATGATGTATCCCTCGAGAGCCGCTTTTCGAGAGACTTGAGCTGTACCAGTGATGAAAAGTAGTTATTCGGGAGCTGGACGTTGTCATCAGCCCATAACATACCGACATCGTATCTTTGGCCGTTATGGAAAGTTGTTGTTTCAAGTATTTCCTGCGCGCGAGCATCCGCTGCGGATCGTGGGTCAACTTGCTTGAGCGCGCCGTACGATTCCATATCATACCAAGATTTAACCTGACAAGCTAATTCAAAATCCTGTTCAATATTGGCTTTGAAACACGTCGAGACTAAACTTGAACTTGACGGGAGTGGGCCACTTAAAACCCAACCTATGGGTAAGCGGACAGCGAACGGTGAGCACTTTTCGTCGGCTGAAAAATACTCTAACGGGCGGATGGCATGGTAGACATCCTGTCCAAGTATCATCTCAATTTCTCCATAGCTATATCTTACTGGATCTAGAACTGCCAAATGGGGGTAAGTTTCTTGCATGGACTTGACGTCAATGATGTCGGAACCAACGTTTAATGTTTCCCTCACGTAGGGACGCACAGTGAATGCTTCGAAGTCTTGGTCTTTATGAGGTGTTACAATCAATTGAACCACCTTTGTGTCTATGAGTTCTTCCGCGTTTATGCCCTTGACGGTCAGTTTTAATGCGGTACCCTGCAAACCGAGTCTAGCTGCGAGACTATCGGACACCCAAGAGTTACTGCAAGCGGTATCGCATAAAACCAACGCCGTAGTACTATTGCCAGAAGAATTAGTAAGTTTCAGTTCCGTGACCTGAAGGAGGCCTTTGACATCCGTCACGGAAGACAAAGTGGTTGTTTTGCTTGGTTGCTGTTGACCAGTAGATGGCCTACTTGTACCTGCGTTCGACTTCGAAGTATCGATGTTGTTGTTTGTTGAGGGTTTAGCTGGAAAAACCCTTTCAGCTCCATGAAGTAAAGTGTTATGGGAGCTGTTGCAACCATCTTTTCAACATTTACGGGGACTTGGGCATTGCCTAAACATGTGTTTATCACGCAAACAAGAGAAACAGAGCTTTGCCTCAGCCACGACCTTGGCTCTCTGCGTGGGGGTCTTTTCCTTAAAGACACGTCATTCCCACAACCAGTGGCTGCCTCTGCATACAATGCAACTAGAGATTGATGTTAACGGAGATCTCTGTTGTGGCTAAAGGTTACTTTTGTGTTGCGTATTTGCAGCAAATGCCTTCGAAGCAACTTTTGATCTTGTTACTGAGTTGATGGTGTCTTCAGTCCTTGCTTCAATTGCGGTATTCTTCATTAAATCGTGCGCTTCGGCCTTCTCTTTTAACCAATCGTTGAAATCAAGAAGAGTAGGTTTCACCCAATGCTTTTTGACCGTGAAGAGTGACCATGACTCCTTCATATTGGGTGGTAGCTTCTGTACGGCAGTGTTGAGAAGCGCAACACTCTTTAAATCCGAATCATATGACAGCGATTTAAATACCCCGACGAGACTTGAAATGCACCCCGAGTAGTTAATGATGTTATCGCTATTGTGCAACTACAGTGGTGGAAAGCTGTTGAGTTTGTCCAAATGTGCACTTACAACCGCCTGTGGTTGGCCAAATTTACGTTCTAAGGTCCTCAGTGCGTCTTTGTACATTGCGCCGCAGTAGGCGAACTCAGCTATAGCTGTTTTAGCTTTACCTGTTAGGAAGGTCTTAAGGTATGTCAATTTTACATCATCAGTTAAGGACTGAGAGTCAATTGCGCTTTTAAACTGACCATACCATTCCTGCCACTGTAGAGAATCCCCACTGTATTGTGACAATTTCCATTCGGGTAGTGGGTCATTCCTCTTGCCAGATAAGGCGTCAGTGAATGCCTTAATCAAGCTTGCATTTTCAGATGCTGGCGCTGGAGGCGTGGGATGCGGTGGACCACCCCAGCACAATGGTATCGGAGCAGTATGCCCGTATGTTGGATGTATAACCGGCGTGACGAAAGGTGGCGCGACGTTAGTAGTTGTACTAAAGGGGTTAACAGGGATGCTACAGTTTGCTGCGTGGTTGCTATTAGGATTTTGTAATGCATTCAATTGCAAGATGGGATGGCTGATGGTGGGGTTAGCTGTGCTTGGGGGTAGGTTAGATTGAACGTTGTTATAGACGGTTGCATTATTTTTTGCCTGGTTTACGTTTGGGAGAATATTCTGAGGGAAACGCCACAAATTTAAATCGGGGTTACGGTTAAGGAGAAGTTTGGGTGCGGTAGGGCATGGTAACAGGCGGGCTTGAGGTGAATGGACAATGTTTTGTTGTGGAATGTTGGGGACGGGTAAGTATGCTGTTGCGCTCGCTGGAATGGGCGACGGAACCATGGGAGGCTGAGGATTATATAATTGTTGAGGCGGGAATACAGGAGGCGGGTTCACGAGTGGGTTTAGAAGTGGGGGTACATTATGAGAGGAATGGGCAATAGGGACTTGTGTTTGGTGTGGAATATTATTTTGAGGTGGATTCTGTTGTTGCGGAACATGAGGCATCGACATATGTAATTGACAAGGCACACTGGAGCATTTTGGACCCCAGAATTGATTTACTTGTGGGTTGGTTGAAAGATCAGGTACAAAAATGGAGTTCGTTGGTGCCATAACGGGTGTTGGTGGCCGGGGAGGTTGCATATGTGGTTGAGGTGGTGGAAATGCAACATTTTGTACGTCGACTGACACTTGGTTCACCTTACCACTGCCTGAGGGACTATGTGCCTGCTCGACTCTTTGATCAGTGAGTTGTTGCTGCAGTTGAGCCTGGAGGTATTCCCGATACAACGCTTCTTGCTGAGCAACAGAAATCGCAACTCCTGGCCGTGTGTACTGAGAAAGCATTTCAAGGTGATTCAAGTTACCGGCAACATTATTTGTGATTTCTGGAGGATTAGTGGCAGTATCTTGAAAAGGAGGGTCAGCGGTTGCTGAACCAGGACGAGAAAAAATTAACTCACTTGCAGCAGTCAATGAATTACCTGCTGGAAAAAAATTTACCCAATCCTGAACAAGTCTCTGACTTCTATCTGATCCCCTATCTTTAAGCAAATTCAGTTCACTTGAGTGGTGACTAAACAATGAATGGTTATCCATTAATTCAGCCTCATCTAATTTAGCTGCGGCAACACGCTGGCGGTGGTCTTCCTCTAATTCTTGAAGTGCCATCTGCTCCATTTGTATTTCAAGCTCCTTTTTCCTCATGGCAATTTCGTGTTTTTGCTTAGCGAGGCGCATGGCAGCTTGTTCTTGTTTCTCGGCCTCTTCGCGTTTTAGTTTTGCCATTAGAAATTCATGTTTACGCTGGCTAGACATTGATAATGTTGTTCAGCGTGAACTTCTCTTGGATTGCCCTTGAGGATTAACGCCCTCACATACGGTGTCTCGGTCAGCAACTGAGTCAATATAACTTCTAGCCGCAAGCAAGAATTTATCATTGTTCTTGGTTACATCATCCAACCATTGCTCAAGGACAGGGTAAATTGAATCTGGGTTCTCCGCTTTACTGGCTAAGTCAAATAGTTCTTCATTCTTCTGCACTAGTTTACTGAAAACATCCTTCATCTTAGAAACCAAGCGTTCAACTTTAACTCTCCTGTCTTGACGATCTATGGCATCTGTGCTGTCTTTATGGATGTTACATAACTCAGATTCTAGATTAGATCTTGCATTAAAGAGCTTTTTCAATTTTTCTTGCTGTTCGACCATGATATTGAAATGGCTAATTTATCAATGTAGAGTAACTTTCAACCAAACACGTGGAATGAGGATTATACCGAACCCAAATGACGATGACTTGATAATCAAGACGTCGAAGAGCAGAAAAGAAGTTACCGAGTGATGAATTACTCGGCGAAAGTGAGTAACAAAGTGGAGAGGGCGTCTAACGTGCTTGAAAGCAACGTGAGACAAAACAGGAATACAGGCAACCGGGGAAAGAGGACTGGGTGGAAAAAGCACGACGAAACGGGAAACGAAGCGGACGGGGCGGAAAGGACGGGCGAATGGCTTGCAACGCAACAGGGAACGGAACGGAACTGGAGAAAACGCGGGTAGTAAACGGGTAACGCAACGGACGGCACGGAAACGCTGAACGAGCGACGCACGAAGAAACGGGAAACGAGACGCACAGAACGGAGGCGTTCAGCGAGTAGCGCGCAACGAAACGGAAATACGGAAAGGAACGGGCGGGAGACGATTAAGCAACGAACGGGGAGGTCGGGAAGTACTATGCTAGCAGACTACAGCAACAAACTCAACCAAACAAACTAGCCGTAACTCCAGAATAAACTTAAGTCACACCCTAGGAAGGAGGAGAGATGCAATTGCAAGAGGCAAACTAGCACAAGTCATTATGGGGCTTAATATATACAAATAACGAACTAATTTACCGCAAAGCAGTAGTATAATAAATGGATGAAAAGAGCAACGAATTTTACTAGCCGTAACTCCAGAATAAACTTAAGTCACACCCTAGCATTAATCAAACCTAAACAACCAATCAGCATACCAATAATATTAAACAAATTACAGCAAAAGTTAATTAATATGCAGCGCTTTTGTAGTCTATGAAAGCTGGAAAAGTGAAGAAACAATCTAGCCGTAACTCCAGAATGAACTTAAGTCACACCCTAGAAGGCAACAAACCAAACCAACTCACAATCCTACAGTTACACGCAAACATACAGCAGCAAAAACTAATATACTACAACAGGGGGGCTAGTAAATTAGTAAAGTTGAAAAAGTCCAGGACAATCCAGCCGTAACTCGAGAATAAACTTAAGTCACACCCTAGAAAGCTATAAGACCTAAACAACAAACCAGCATACTAGCATACTCAACATACTACAGCAAAGGCAACAACATACTACAACACATATTACATATTACATCGGAATCCGGAAAAGTAGCGAAGAAGACGAGAAGCGAAGTTTTGGGAGAGCGACGTTATTGAAAAAAAAATTGGAACGCGGAGAATTGGAAAGTTAAAGGGCGAAAGGGACACGGACGGAACGGTACATAAGAGAGCGACGAGAAAAAGTTATAGGGATTCGATCAATTTTTTTTTCTGTAGGCCGGAGGTTGTTAAAATTTTCACAACCTTGTGTTTTTTATTGAGTTTTACTCAATTTACGAATCTCCCGTACTGAATTTTGTTTTCGCACGAGTATTAAGACTTGCCAAGTCTTGACCAAGTCTGACAAGTCTTAAATGTGTTATGATCATAGCTCTGAATCAGTACTGATATCTAGACTTGGAATTAGACTTGCCCAGTACTGATATTGCCTTGTCAAAAATTTATGCTTTATCCAATTTTTTCCAAATTTTTGGTCAATTTTTTTTTCAAATTCTTGATTACGTAACGGTAATCCAGTAAACTGGACGGTTTTAATCTTGAAAAAAAGGTTTATCAATATTCGGTATTGATTTTCTAAAGTTTTAGAATTGCATCAAAATTGACCAAAAATTTTCAAAATTGAATAATTTAGCATGTTTTCTCTGTTTTCTCTATATCAGAGGTAATTTTTGATATACGATCCGACTTGATCACATTTTACAAATTTCCGACAATTCGACCAAAAATTTTCAAAATCGATGTTTTTTTCGTCTCTTAAAAATACAACTGTGGGGGGGGGGGGTAAATGGTGACCGGACGCTATGTTTAACCCAATTTTTTCCTCATAGAAAATATAGTGCAACTCCCCATTGTAACTTTAAGTTTTTTTCTTTGGTAATGGATTGATTCCTTGCCGTCTAAATCAAGATATTAAACTTTAGATCAAAAGGTTTCAATGGAAATTTTATCTGGTTGCCTCTTACAGTTTTTTGTAGACATGAATGTTGGCTCTCACACTTCCTTCTGTTGTTTGACTATCTTTGCCATCCTTCACATGTGAAGGCCTTCCTTTTGCGCCCAAACCTGCATTGAATCTGTGCAAATGAAGGCACTAGGTTGATGGGACACCATTATCTTTCCGGTGGTTTGTTTTGAAGAATTGAAAATGTATCTCAATTGCGATGGGAGGTATTCCGACTACGGATGTTTGGAATCACCATCTATGTTCTTGACATTGACCATGTCAACATTCGTCAATTCTCTCTCAATGTCCTGAGTGTGTACAGAGCCATTGTGCTTGAACAAGCGCTTTTTCTGTGTTCTGAGCTTGTCGACTATTCAGCAGGAATTCTCCACCTGAGGCACGGAAGGGGATCCAGACATCCTTGGACTCCTGGTAGAGGAGCGCGTGCTTGATTCGAATAAATACACCGCTGTACTGCGCCTTGATTCGAACTCAAAAGCGGCACCAAAATGTAGCTGTAAATCTATTAAAACAGTCTACCAAAGCTTCAATTTATTCAAACGTATTATCGGCCAATTCTACGTACAATCCAACAACGTATAAGCATCAGTACGATCATAGCAACAAGTGAGAGTTTAGACGGCAAGGTTTTTTGATGCTCTTTTACTGGTTTTTTGTCTGATGTCATTGACGTCAGAATCAGTTCATAATCGATCAACAATCGTCTAGAGAACCTAAAAATATTAAGCCTAAAACCGCCTTATTCGATACATATCATGGTATTATTTACTTAAAATTAGGTTATACGAACTTTTCCGGAACTTTTTGTGTAAATTAGACGCAATTCTATACGTAATTTAAATACTCGATTCTGATTGGTTAATATTCTCGCTTAGATTTATTTAGTTACTAACATTAATGGAAACATCTCTGTAAAAGTCATGTTTTTTTCTACATACTGATAGTGCTCGGTGGAGACATTGCGCTACGGTTCTGATTTGTCCAATAAAAAAACCCAGCAATAGTTGGATGAAAAAGGTGCAAATCGCCTTAAATTTTTCCTGCTTATTGTCGCAGTTTTAGAACAATTTTTTGGAGGTAGAGTCCATGTTAACTTCTTCTATGAGATTTCCTTAAGTTCTCTAATTTAAACTTGGCTGGTCAAAAATTGCTTTCGCAATTAGTACACTCTTCCCAAAAGGGACGCACAAAACTTTTGTATAGAACAAGGACTAAAAAAATTCAATGGAGACGGATAAAACTCAACTTGCGCAAAAAACTGAGATTGTGTGAAACCAGACCTGTTTCAGGGGGGGGGGGGTGGTTTCAATTGAATAAGTCTGTAGGAAAAGCCTGAAAACCGATAGTTGTATGTCTTGCCTATAGCCCGCATAACTGCATTGAAACAGTTTATGATCTCCTCGAAAGGGGTTAGGCTACCTCAAACGGCCAAAAAATATCCGGCATTTGCAATATTAATTACAAAGCCAGCAAAGAAAGAAAATTAAATATAATGTTTTGCGACCACACCTGTTGGCAGCAGCTAAAGACCACTAAAATCTAGCCACCGTCGGATAAACCAAGCCACTTTTTGATTACTATATACTCAACAAATAAATTTAGGTAAGAGCAATTGTTTGGATGCTTTTTTCACACCAACTATGCTCTGCCTCTTTATGAAAAATCGAAAGAATTGAAATCCCGGCCAAAAGAGTTAAATATTAAACAGTTACGGTTAAATTCAATTTAAATCGAGATTTGAAAGATCTGATGTACGAGGCATTTGCGATTGAAAAGGGTTCAGCAAAATTGAGCATTTGCTGTCTAACTGCCTAAATCACAGGCATTGATTGAAGTCAGGCATTCAGACATGTATGAAATTTCGGTGGTGGGTAATTCAAACGTATAAAAGCAGCTTTTGCTAAAAAAAGAAAGCAAATGATATAACCTAATATTTTGGAAACAGTTGAAAACTAAATCTACTAGAAGCAAGCGTCGGCTCCTCAACGCTCAACCTTAGCAATGAAAATTTATTAAAACCCTAATTATCAGCATTAGAAGAGCGGTAAGTATAACCAGCATACGGAATGCTTCCAAACAAATCCTTGCGAGTTGAAAAGGTACCCTAAGTCTAATAAACAATTGTTTTATTTTGAATTTGAATTTGAATTTGAATTTCTCCTGTTAATTTATAAAGCACGCAGAAGTTGTGGACACAGCAGAATCCACTATTAAAAATCCATAAATCCAAAGTTTCATCAGGAATGGACGCTTGCAAATACTAACGTATCTTAATTAAGCGCCCAGACTTGATTTAAAGACAAGTTTTTTTAACGTATCGTTTTGAAAAAACTTGTATTCGTTATTACACTTGGTAAATAAACTGCTAAAGAAGACTGAGACAAAAACCAAGACACAGAAAATTTTTGGAATTATGTTTGCCAATTCTTTTGAAGATGAATTATGTGGGCGATGACTAAGCAAAAAAACCTCAATGTTGTGGAAAAAAATGCGTTCATATAAGTTTTGTTCCAAACTTCGGTGTCACAAACGACAATTCTATTTTTTTCCAAACATGTAAATTAATAATATAACCGAAATGTTAAAGTTTACATGCCTTCAGAATAATCACGAATATTTATTGAAAAAATCAAAATTATACATCAAACTTCTGGTTATCAATTGATGTTACCCATTAAGCTGTTCGTTCTACTATATAAAAAAATAAGACACGAATGATGCTAACTGTCTATCTATTGGAAAAAGTTTCACGCTGACGTTGCAAAAACTCTGTTAAATTTCTTTTGACAAGAATTTTGTTCTCCGTAGCTCTTACGTTAGAGGGTAACTTATTCCATTTTTGTATGCTCTTTAAAATCAAAGATCTTTTACTCTGCTTAGTATAGTTTTGCGTTCTTATTATCAGCTGTTGTGTCCGTTTGTTCTGTTTTAACTGTGGGCGGTTTGCACATTTTTTAAATGTTTCTGATACTGTCCTCTGATTCAAGTCTGTGTGGAGTTTCAATATACTAAACTTTGAAATAAATAATTCAGCTGGTAGGACATGCGATTTGAGAAGGATATCACAACAATGATCGAATTTACGACGCATATAACACACTTTTATGCCCCAATTAATCTGTCGTTTTATACGCTGTACATTTTTTGCTGACAAAGTTTGTAAATAAACTCCACTGAATGAAAAATGAGACAGGACTAAAGATTTGAAAACTTGCAACCTTACTTCCAAATGTATATGGTTTCTTACAAGATATAGTGAGCGAATGGCGGCCGCCATTTTCTTTAAAACTACATTTAGATGTGCTTCAAAAGTCAATTTTGAGTCAAGGTGTATTCCTAGATAACGACAACTCTCAGTAGATTTTATTAAATTTCCGTTAGAAGTAACTTTTGGTTCTAATTCGTCCGAAGTTACACACTTGTGTTGTTGATCCTTTTTTGCGAATTGGTATGACATATGCATGTTTTAGAACAGTTGGAAAGACGCTGTTCTGAATACATTCATTACAAATAAATTGATGAGTACCAATTGCGTACTTCGCCGCCTTTAGAGCCCATGCATGAACAAATCCTGGACCCGGTGATTTACTGTTTTCTAAACTATCAATGGTTTTGTAGATTTCTTTTAAAGTCAATACACTAAAATCGAATTTTTCAGAACAGTGGCACAACCTATGGATATTGAGAGGAACAAAATCACCAGAATATTTGCCCATTTCCGCAAAAGATTTATTAAATGCACTGCAGATTGCATTTTTGTCAACGGTCTTGGCTCAGTCTATTTCATTTTCAGACACATTAATACCTTGTTTGTGGTTTCCTAATTTTTTATTGATGAAATTCCATTTCTGCTTCGATGTTTCATATTGCTTAAAAAAATTAACAGAATATTTGCGATGTGCATCTCGTAGCTTTCGGTTACGGTATTTTTTGAACTCGTCGAAAACATCGTAGTTTTGAGAGAATTTGTATTGATTGTACAAATGATGTTTTTCTGCTATTAATTTTTTGAGTTCCTTGGATGTCCATGGTTTTTCATTTTGTTTGTTTTGTTTTAGTGAAGAATCAAGGATCTGTATAGGTGCATGTTGATCAAGTATACTTTGAAAAATCTCATTAAATTTTGTAAACATTTCATCACAATTTTCCTCTTGATACAAAGGTTGCCAGTCCGCAAAAGCCAAGTCCCTGTTGAATTTTTCCCCCGAAAAAAATTTCAAGTTCCTTCTAAAGAAATTTGTATCTTCGTTGCTCCCTATCATTACTAAATTACTCTGATAAAATATGATATTGTGGTCAACCTCAATGGGCGGCAAACAAACTTTCCATTCTACAATTTGGTTTTTTGTCATGAAGCAGTGATCGATAAGGGACTGATTAGTTTTGCTGATGCAAGTGGGAGTGTCCACATTTCTTGGATTAAGTTCCAGACCAGATGTAAAGTTATCAATTATTTCTTTCTCTTTTGTATTGAATTGGTCAATGTTGTAGTCCCCAAATAGAAGAAGATTGTCTGTTAAGGAATATGCATTTGATACTTCAGCACTCAACTCTTTCAACGAAAAATCGGAAAGATTTTACTCGGATTGTACGAAATATTCACCAAACATTTATCTTTCAGAGGTTCATTATTTTCGAGCCACATTGATTCAAAAAAATTTGCATTAGCCATCTCAAATTCTTTCTTACGTTTAACATTGAAGTGTCTGGGAATTCAAACTCCAACACCCCCACCTCGCTGGACTCCCGTTTGTTTCGATCGAGCTTTTTGTTAAAAAAATGTTCATTACTAATATAGAAATTAGTGTCCTGTTGCTCGGAAACCCATTCGGTTTCGGTTACTATAAGTATAGTTTGCGAATCTAGTTGTTCAAGCAAGTTCGAAAGGTCTTCATACTTATTTTGTATGCTACGCGAATTTATGAGAAAAAATTTCAAACGCTTTTGGGATGGAACTAGCACTTTATCAAAAGTCGACAAGTTCGATTTATCAAAGGGTCCAGGATTTTTTTCAACATCTCCACAAAGGAGTAATGCTTTTCTCAAAATCAATTTGCAAAGAAGACGAACAGCTTTGAGGTGCAAATTTTTTTCAATCCAGATGACCATGAATATGTACACAATATTGTATAACGAATGTTTTGCTTGAGTTAAACTGCTCCTACTAACTATGAAGTGATTTTTACTAATATTAAAAAACAAATTCTCATATCTTTCACATTATTCAACTCAAGCAAAATTTCAATAGTTTGGAATTTTTCGAGATTGGATAACATTCTGTGCTGCAGGTAGATTGTTCAAGACATTATAGTGACGAATATTATTCACAAGGTTTTTGATTCTATTTATATTTGGGTGAACCCCGTCATGGGAAATATCATTATCTGTCAGAGCATTGTCAAGACATTCAACTTTTGACCACGGATACATACCAACCAGTTCCAGACATATCTTTTCAAGTTGCTCATTGAACTTTGTAATTGCCTCATTATTACTACTTCGACCATAACAGCCGTCCTTGACAGGTGAAATTTTGCAGACAGCTACACGGTGTAGTTTCAACTTTTTGCATGCACTTATCAACTGTATCTTTCATTTGCATTGCAGCATCTTGCCCAGATAAACCTTTATCAATTGACTTATGTCCAGCGTGTAGTACTAAAGTCTCCGCCTTAGCCCAGGAGAATATGTTTCAACAACATTTCCAATATCTTTAATTGTTGCTGAAGAATATGAATGCATTGCCGTTTGCTGCGAGATGTTTTTTTGATTGACTTTGCGGTATGTGCTATCTGATATTAAGAGCTGCTTTGCAAAGCGCGGTATCGCTTCCGGATGGTATTTTTTATTTGGTGTTTCAATATTTTTAGTAAACGCGAATTATCCTGCTTTTCTAGCAAATTATCAATGACGTTGGATGTTTGTTCTTTGAAGTATTCAACATCTTTCTGCACACAATTTATTGTCTTTTTCTGGTAATTAACTGTCTGTTTCTGCAATGCCTTCTGTGCCAAATTGTTTTCTAGAGATTTTATGATTCTATCCTTCTCATTTATTATTTCACTGGTTTCTAGAAGTTTCGCAATTAGTTCTTCTTTGTTACATTTTTCAAGGACTTTTTTTGAAAACATGATGATCTTGTATTGCTTTTAGTTGAATAATAACAGCATCATTTTTTTTTAAAAATGGGGGAAAAATTGTACCTGAAATAGAATAAAAGATTATGTGATGTAAATGGTTTGGTGTCACCCGATGACGAGATGGAATACAGCCCAATTTATGTGTATAGAATACCCAAATTCAGGTAATTTGACGTTCAAAAAAATTGCGATAAAGTTATCAAAAAAAACAAAACTGTCTCGGGGGTTCGTAACGGTGACACCAGTAGTTGGATAGAGACAGCACCCATACACTGATAACTAGAAAACCCGGTATTAATATACTGTAGCTTGACAAAAAAAAACAAAAAAAAATGTTCTTCACTCCATATATTTAATGTTGAGGACGGCTTGTCGTTCAGTATTTTTACTATTCAGAAGGGAGGAGACAAAATTTATCAATTTAATTATCAAAGTTTACACGCAGCTGAATTCTGACTTCTTAATTTCAATAGAGAAGACCCAAATGATGGATTATAAACCCATCTCTATTATTGTGATCAAATTTGTATGAAATTGGTTTATCATATCAAATTAGAATCTATTTGACAAGAAAAGTTTAGTCACACCTAACAAATTTATTTTTAGATTAGCGTTATCCAAGAGATGATCCAATTCAGTTAAGTACTTAAACAACTTGAACAAAGATAATAGAACACCCGGGTTGAGGTCGCGGAATTATGACTCGACAAAGCGTCTTCTGGGGTGTCATTCCGGGTCGTTAAAAACACTGTCCCGGAAGAAATTGATGGCCCGGTACTTCGATTCATAGATCTGACATTTTGGAACAGTTACACGTTAACTCGATTCATAATTCTGCTATTTCAGAACTATGAACCGCTCTTCCGATTCATAATAGTTTGTCGAGTCACTATCGCACAATTACTGATTCATCAGAACATCTTTGCGCTGCTTCCCATAATTTCGACGTTCGGTATACTGAACATCGAAATTATGGGAAATAGCGCGAAGATATAAACGCAGAAATGACAATAAATTTCAGCTTCATTATGACACCACAAATGATATTCCTCTCCCGCCATGAAGGCTATGATGCTTTGTATGGTTTGACAAAAACGACACTCGTAAAGATTTAGTGAAATCGACACAAATGTCTGGCCGATGGTCTGGACAACGGTCTGGCCAAAAGCCTGTTCGGTCTAGCCAAATGTATGTACAAGGGTCTGGCCGACGGTCTGGACAACGGTCTGGCCATGGTTCTTTTCGGTCTGGCGAATGGTCTGGAGAAAGTATGTTCAGTCTGGCCAATGGTGGTCAAAGTCTGTTTGGTCTGGCCAAGGGTGGCCAAAGTCTGTTCGGTCTGGCCAATACCTATCTTTGGGTATGGTCGGTCTGGCCATTGCCTGTCTTGGGTATGGTCGGTCTGGCCAATGCCTGTCTTGGGTCGCGGACTTCATCCTGGCTGTTGTCTATGTTAGAATGGCAAATTAACTAATTGAGGCCTTTGTCCACAAGTCATAAGCAATTATCACAATGGGAACATTGTATTATTGTATCCTCATAGTGAATGAAAAGCAGTGAGTTTTTTTTTCGGTTTCGAAATTACGTGGTATTGATTGCGGAACAAGCAATCAAACAATCATGTTCCTACCACCTGCAAAACAAGAAACAGCTTTCATAGGCGCTCTCTTACGCTAAAATCAAGGAGAAAATTGACAAACGTTCTCATCAGCCTTCGACATCAAAGTTTTCAATAGTAGAGCTATAGCTCAAAAATTTTCGAAAAAAAATTCTCTTATGACCATTTTAAAATTTGATATCAAACAGATGAATAAGTTTTTTCCCGTTAATTGGATGCGAATTGGCATGACGAGTTCAGTGTTATTTTTTATTCTGGTTTTAAACCGGTGCATTAACAGTGCATTAACAGTAGCTAACTGAAATTGAACGCGGCATTTTTTTCCTAAACTTTTATTACCTATCTCTGATCGTTAATGGTCAGATCAAATATAAATCGAAATATCTTCGATTATTTTTCACAACAAAACAAGTTCAAAACAAAAAATGTATAATATATATGCCTAAGATGCGTTGGTGTGTATTCTTAGTAAAAATGCAACTAATTAAGTTCGAGTTTTGAAAAATAAGTAAAGTTTATCTGCTTTTGCTTCATTCAAACTCATTTGTCATTATACTTTAATGAATCAAACATGAAAAAGCAGTTCTTTTAGTTGTGAGTCGTTGACTCGTTATAAGTTGTAATTTGATTTGATCTTAACGTAGAAAATGCAGTTCTTTACTCCGTTCTGCTTGATTCTGCTCCATTTTGAGGTCAATGGGGTCAATCCATCCGTCAGTGATTCTTTTCGGAGAGAGGTAAGCGAAATAATTTCTCCTAACTGCCGCGACCCAAGACATGTATTGTTGCCCTTGGCCAGAACAAGCAGACTTTGGCACCATTGGCCAGACTGAACTGGCTTTGCCCAGACTTTCAGACAGGCCAAACAGACCTAAGGCCAGACTTTAGGCCATTCCAAATCTATGGTCAGATTTTAGGTCAGGCTGTTGCGCCAGACCAGTGGCCAGGCAATTGACCAGACCAAACAGTCGCTAGGCAAGACCATTGGCTAGACTCACTGAAACATGTAGAATCAATCAATAGAAACGATAATTTATTCGTTTCACTTTTTTGTACGAGAATGAAAAATGATTTTTTTTTTCAAATTTTTTGTTCAAAAACGGTCAGTTTCAAGAGCATTGCGAAATTCAGAAACTAAATTGAAGTAGTCTAATCATCTAGATATAGGTGTTTGGTACAAATGATTGGCTGTTATTTTCAAAAACAGTCAATTCAGCACACATTTGTACATTATGTGGAATACAGGCTCCTTTTCGGCTTAACCTCTGGGTTTTCCCGGATCGAGAATTTTGGGTCAATTTTTGTAAGAAATGCGGTGAATGCGGTGAAGTTTTGTAAGAAATGCGGTGATTGCGGTGAATGCGGTTAAAATAAATATTTCACCGCATTTCACGGCATTTCTTACAAAAATTCACCGCAAAATTCACCGCATTTCTTAGAAAAATTCACCGCATCGAGTTTTGTGGCAAAATAATATAAGAAATGCGGTGAAAGCGGTGAATGCGGTGAAAAAAAATAATTCACCACATTTCACCGCATTTCTTACAAAAATTCACCGCATATGATTTCCAAAGTTTACTCAATCTGATTTAAATTCACATGAAATTTTAAAGATGAAAGTGACAGTCGGCGCAGTGGACTAAGCAGTGGATGGCATGCAGGAGGTCATAGGTTCGAACCCGTGTGGGTAGGATTCTTTTTTGTAAGAATACTGAGGACGCGGTGAAAATAAAAATTCACCGCGATTCACCGCAGTCACCGCAAAAAGATGTAAGAAATACGCGGTGAAAATTATTTTTTTTCCACCACATTTCACCGCATTTCTTACAAAAATTCACCGTCAAACCTCGACCCGGGTTCCGTATGGGTATTGGATAGACTGACAAAACTAAAATGGGGTTATTGGCCTGACCTAACAGAAAGAAATGTGGGTAATGGGCAGAACCAACACACCGAAAATTGGGTATTGACCAGACAAAAATAGAGCAATGTGCGGGAACTGAGCAGACCGAGCAGACAAAAATGTGGGTATTCACGAGTCGGACCGGAGCGGAGAGAAATTTGGGTATTAAACAGATCCAAAAAACCGAAAACCAGACGGATGCCTGTTTTGGGTTACGGACCTTATCCAGGGAAAATAGCTCATTTTTCAGATGTTGATAGTATTTTTGCGCCAGGGAGTTGCAAAAATATGTCTTTCGCAATTACACTTAAAAGAGGTCCTTTAGAATAATGCATAAGAGTTTCATTTGCAACCAAACGTTAGAAAAGTCAATTAAAAGCCAACGACCATTTTCGAGCGTAAAACATCTGAGACTGCAAATATTCCACATCTTTATAGAAATCTAAGATTATATAAGTTACTAAAAGGTACTCGAGAAAAAAGATCAATTATTATTTTTCAAAAGTTGTTTTTAGCGATGTTTGAATCCATGAACATTAAACATTCCTTTGTCTGAAGAAATTTGAAAGGAAAAATACTGAAAATAAAGTAAGTTTTTAATTGTTCATAATTGCTATTTTTAACCAAAAAAATTAATGTGTACGAGAAACTGAGATCCTTTTTTGCCTATAAAACCAAAAATTTCCAACTGATGATTGGTCACTAAAAATTTGACGATGTTAAAGCATCGAATCCAAAAAGCGATGAAACCTTTAGCATTTTTAATAGGTCTCAATCAAAAGTTTTGACATATACCCATTGCAGAAAAGAGTTAATAATTTAAATGGATCTTATTTTTATCTTTTGGGAAAGCATTGGGCTCGTGGGTAAATTGTTTTAGAATTATTGCCTTTTTACGTTTTGACAAGAAAAACTTTCAAAAAATGTTCTCTATTTTTTTCATCTGGCTCCATTTTTATCGATTCGCCGACCTCACAAAACACCGACCGGTTCAAAAACACTGAAAAAAACAGGGATTTAGTTGGGGTTAGCTATCAATGATGAGGATAAAAATAGAGTTACAGTGTGCTAGAGAACAACAAAATTAATATAAAAATATTTCATTAAAAAACTCAAAAAAATAAGCGAATTCTAACCTAGCAATAGCAAAAATTTCTCAATTTCAAACTTCGGAATTCGTTTTCAGAATTTGCAAGTGTTACTCCTCGGAACATTATTGTTTAATTTTCAAAAATTGTGTTTTCTCAACTCAAATTTTCAATAATTAGCGGAATGGTTATCTAAATTTTTCATAACTTGCCATTTTGTTTTCAAATTACAATTTTATATAATAACATTATATTATAATTATATTATATTATATTATATAATTTTTTAAATGATCTTTTGGATATCAATGTTTCAATATATCGCTCTATTCAACTTTACTTTATTGTTTTAATTAAAAAATTTTCAAGCTATCTGAAAAACCGATAATATCCTGAACAGTTATTGAAAACCGAATTTAAGTTGGGTTTCAGTTTCAGTATTTTTGTTTCAAACTTTTTTGCTTACTTCATGTGAGCAGTAACCTTAAGCGGTCCTACGGGGGGTGGGGGGTGGATTGGGAGTTGGATGAGGTGGGAATTTGGGTAGACCTCCTGGAATCTGACATTCTGGCATGCGCCAAACAGCGGCATACCGACCATTAAAAATTTGCAGCATCAAATCGCACTAGAGCAACACTTGATGTCGGACTTGTCTGATTAGAGCATTGACTGCACAACCTGAGACAAAATTTGTTGATGAGAATTCTCGCTAAAAAAGGTCTTAGTCGACAAGAAATTGAGTGTTTTATGACGATTGCTTCGCATTGATGCTGGTAACGAGTAGAAAAGAGGATTTAAACCGACGAAGAATTTTTATTCTATAAATAAACAACTTTCGAAAAGTTTTATTATGATGCAATTTCTTAGCTAAAATGAACCCCAATAAGATGTGAAATTGTAGACGTGAACTTAAAATACCCTCAAAATGATTTAATATTTTTACATAGTTGTAGAGAAATTTTCGTTGTGTAACTTTTACATGCATTTTGAGCTATGTTTTTTTTTAATTAGTCATGGTCGTTCGTGTAATTTTAATTCTTCAATTCATGCGAGTAACATTTGGTTTTGTCTCTTTTTGGTAACCTGTCAAATTATTGAGGATCTCAGTATTCGTGCCACTTCGCTATGTTTTTGTTATCGCGCAGTTTAGCTTAGCCGAGCCGATCGGCCACTTTCAATTCAACCCGGTTCGAGATGTCACCGCTAAAAATCGCTAAAAGATGTAAGATTTGCGGTGAATTTGAGTAAAAATGTAAGATTTGCGCTCAATGCGATGAATGCGATGCCAAAAAATATTTAAGCGGTGTTTTTTTCACCGCTTAAGTGGTGAAAGAAAAATTTTCACCACCACCAGCAGAATGCGGTGAAAAAAATTTTTCAGCGCTACCAGCAGAATGCGGTGAAAAAAATTTTTTCATCGCTAAAATCGCAAACCTTACAAATGTTCACCGCTAATTTCAAACGCTTATCTTAAGTTCACAAGAATAATTAAGAAAGTAAGTGACAGATGGCGGAGTGGAATAAGAAGTTGGTGACACGCAGGAGGTGAGTGGTTCGAACCCGTGTACGGCAATTCTTTCTTGTGAGAAGTCCGGTGAATGCAGTGAAAAAAAATTTTCACCGCTAAAAATCGCAAATCTTACAAAAACCGCAAACCTTACAAATCTTACAAAAGATGCGGGCACTTTGCGGTGAAAATTTTTTTCACCGCTATTCACCGCTAATCTTATATTATTTTTTGACAAAACCTCGACCCGGGAATGAGGCGTTGTTTAGTTTAGATTCAAGATTTTGATATCTTAACAAAAAACTTTTGCTGATGGCTCAGAATTCGCCTCAGCTCATAACTTAAATTCCGCTGGCATGAATTGCAGGTTTAACATATTTTCTCAGAACAATTTTCATTTTTGACTCTCTCAAACTGCATTCACTGATGTGTCGGATTTTTTAGCCAATTTCGCAAGCGAGTGGACATTCTGGAATATTGAGTTTTGCTTCCGACGGGTTGTTTTGGTAGTGTTTGACGTAAAATTCAGCTTACACGATAATTGAAATACTTGCTCAATCGTTTGGTTAGAAAAACACAAAAATTACTAAACTAAACAATTCTATTCACTTCTTAAATGTGCCAATTCGACCTTTTTGTGTTTATGCTACGCAACAAAAAAATCAATATGAAGCATGAAACGTGTTTTTTAATTTTAATTTTTTTTTAATGAGAGAGTCATCATAGCCCTGAAATATCAAATCCCGCATTGAACTCACATTTTTTCAGGCTAAATCATACTAAACATTGTTCTGTAATTTAATCTGTCAAGTATCTTGATCACGTCAGAAATTATTTTGAACAGAGTAAAAAATCAGTATAACCTAGATTCTCTGATTTATTTTCTGAACTACAAATGAAAACAATACACTGCGGCTTAACTTCTTAATAGACAAATATATTAGAAAAAGTGCTCAGAATAAAGCTGAACACTCGGAATTTAATATGATAATTACAATAAACAATTAAAAATATTTAGTCCATAAAAAGTTTTCAGTCCAACTATTCAATGTTTTCGCTCAATTTATCCTACTTTTACGTCTTTTATAATGACTATATCTCTTTTGGAAGCGAAACAACGGAAATTGTGACAAAAATAGATGATTCCTTTATCAGGAATCATCCAGAATCCAAAAAAACACCATTCAGTTTTGAACCCCATCCAGGGGTCTATTCAGTTTGTAATGGTATATTATGCAAAATGCGCTCCTGATTGGGGGTGCGAAACAAGAGAACCAGATATTCTGGTAAACACAACCGATCGTCCACACAATTCTGATAATGTCCTTTCATCTTGGGACGCGAGTTTTCATGCAATTTTTCCATACTCAGTCTCTTTTGGTTCGATCGAAAATTTCAACTGCACACAAATTTTGTCTGATCATGGTAAAAATCAAGTTTTAGTCCCTCATGTACAAAAAATGATTTGAAAAGATTTTCTGAATTTGTCTTCTCCTAAATGCGTATAAATGGAGTTCATATGTACTGATTCAGAACTCAGTTCTCTAGTTATTATGTGAAAGTAAAAATTCAGCTCAGTAATAGAAACATAGAATTATGAAGAAAAAGGAAAGAGTCCTTTTTGAAACGACACGAGTCATTACGCCAGAAATTGCATGATTTTGTACAAACACTCAGGATAATGTTCTAAAAATTTTTGTCAAGCCTAAAACTTATTCCAAGTTTCGAAATTAAAACACTGTGAAATCTACTTGCTGAATGGTACTTTACTTTATCGAATAGGTTTTTGCGTTATTTTGCAAACTAACACAAAATACAGCAAGAAATAAAATCAGTCGCGGTTTCACTGGGCAACCTGTAACGAGTACAATTTTACTTCAAAGTTGAATCAAATGCGAGTAACATTTAATTTTGTTTCTTTTTGATAACCTGTCAAATTATTGACGATCTCAGTATTCGTGCCACTTCGCTATATTTTTGTTATCTAGCAGTTTAGCTTACCCGAGCCGATCGGCCACTTTCAATTCAACCCGGTTCGAGATGTCACCGCTTAAAATCGCTAAAAGATGTAAGATTTGCGGTGAACTTGATTAAAAATGTAAGATTTGCGCTCAATGCGATGAATGCGGTGCCAAAAAATATTTAAGCAGTGAAAGATGTTTTTTTCACCGCTTTAATGGTGAAAGAAAATTTTTCACCACCACCAGCAGAATGCGGTGAAAAAAATTTTTTCAGCGCTATCAGCAGAATGCGGTGAAAAATAATTTTTCGCCGCTACCAGCAGAATGCGGCGAAAAAAAATTTTTCATCGCTAAAATCGCAAACCTTACAAATGTTCACCGCTAATTTCAAACGCTTATCTTAAGTTCACAAGAATAATTAAGAAAGTAAGTGACAGATGGCGGAGTGGAATAAGAAGTTGGTGACACGCAGGAGGTGAGTGGTTCGAACCCGTGTACGGCAATTCTTTCTTGTGAGAAGTCCGGTGAATGCAGTGAAAAAAAATTTTCACCGCTAAAAATCGCAAATCTTACAAAAACCGCAAACCTTACAAATCTTACAAAAGATGCGGGCACTTTGCGGTGAAAATTTTTTTCACCGCTATTCACCGCTAATCTTATATTATTTTTTGACAAAACCTCGACCCGGGAATGAGGCGTTGTTTAGTTTAGATTCAAGATTTTGATTTCTTAACAAAAAACTTTTGCTGATGGCTCAGAATTCGCCTCAGCTCATAACTTAAATTCCGCTGGCATGAATTGCAGGCTTAACATATTTTCTCAGAACAATTTTCATTTTTGACTCTCTCAAACTGCATTCACTGATGTGTCGGATTTTTTAGCCAATTTCGCAAGCGAGTGGACATTCTGGAATATTGAGTTTTGCTTCCGACGGGTTGTTTTGGTAGTGTTTGACGTAAAATTCAGCTTACACGATAATTGAAATACTTGCTCAATCGTTTGGTTAGAAAAACACAAAAATTACTAAACTAAACAATTTTATTCACTTCTTAAATGTGCCAATTCGACCTTTTTGTGTTTATGCTACGCAACAAAAAAATCAATATGAAGCATGAAACGCGTTTTTTAATTTTAATTTTTTTTAATGAGAGAGTCATCATAGCCCTGAAATATCAAATCCCGCACTGAACTCACATTTTTTCAGGCTAAATCATACTAAACATTGTTCTGGAATTTAATCTGTCAAGTATCTTGATCACGTCAGAAATTATTTTGAACAGAGTAAAAAATCAGTATAACCTAGATTCTCTGATTTATTTTCTCAACTACAAATCAAAACAATACACTGCGGCTTAACTTCTTAATAGACAAATATATTAGAAAAGGTGCTCAGAATAAAGCTGAACACTCGGAATTTAATATGATAATTACAATAAACAATTAAAAATATTTAGTCCATAAAAAGTTTTCAGTCCAACTATTCAATGTTTTCGCTCAATTTATCCTACTTTTATGTCTTTTATAATGACTATATCTCTTTTGGAAGCGAAACAACGGAAATTGTGACAAAACTAGATGATTCCTTTATCAGGAATCATCCAGAATCCAAAAAAACACCATTCAGTTTTGAACCCCATCCAGGGGTCTATTCAGTTTGTAATGGTATATTATGCAAAATGCGCTCCTGATTGGGGGTGCGAAACAAGAGAACCAGATATTCTGGTAAACACAACCGATCGTCCACACAATTCTGATAATGTCCTTACATCTTGGGACGCGAGTTTTCATGCAATTTTTCCATACTCAGTCTCTTTTGGTTCGATCGAAAACTTCAACTGCACACAAATTTTGTCTGATCATGGTAAAAATCAAGTTTTAGTCCCTCATGTACAAAAAATGATTTGAAAAGATTTTCTGAATTTGTCTTCTCCTAAATGCGTATAAATGGAGTTCATATGTACTGATTCAGAACTCATTTCTCTAGTTATTATGTGAAAGTAAAAATTCAGCTCAGTAATAGAAACATAGAATTATGAAGAAAAAGGAAAGAGTCCTTTTTGAAACGACACGAGTCATTACGCCAGAAATTGCATTATTTTGTACAAACACTCAGGATAATGTTCTAAAAATTTTTGTCAAGCCTAAAACTTATTCCAAGTTTCGAAATTAAAACACTGTGAAATCTACTTGCTGAATGGTACTTTACTTTATCGAATAGGTTTTTGCGTTATTTTGCAAACTAACACAAAATACAGCAAGAAATAAAATCAGTCGCGGTTTCACTGGGCAACCTGTAACGAGTACAATTTTACTTCAAAGTTGAATCAAATGCGAGTAACATTTAATTTTGTTTCTTTTTGATAACCTGTCAAATTATTGACGATCTCAGTATTCGTGCCACTTCGCTATATTTTTGTTATCTAGCAGTTTAGCTTAGCCGAGCCGATTGGCCACTTTCAATTCAACCCGGTTCGAGATGTCACCGCTTAAAATCGCTAAAAGATGTAAGATTTGCGGTGAACTTGATTAAAAATGTAAGATTTGCGCTCAATGCGATGAATGCGGTGCCAAAAAATATTTAAGCAGTGAAAGATGTTTTTTTCACCGCTTTATTGGTGAAAGAAAAATTTTCACCACCACCAGCAGAATGCGGTGAAAAAAATTTTTTCAGCGCTATCAGCAGAATGCGGTGAAAAATAATTTTTCGCCGCTACCAGCAGAATGCGGCGAAAAAAAATTTTCTGCGCTATCACCAGAAATCGGTAAAAAAATAATTTTTAACCGTTACCAGCAGAATGCGGTGAAAAATTTTTTTCATCGCTATCAGCAGAATGCGGTGAAAAATAATTTTTCGCCGCTACCAGCAGAATGCGGCGAAAAAAATTTCAGCGCTATTACCAGAAATCTGTAAAAAAATAATTTTTAACCGCTACCAGCAGAATGCGGTGAAAAAATTTTTTCATCGCTAAAATTGCAAACCTTACAAATGTTCACCGCTAATTTCAAACGCTTATCTTAATTTCTTAAGAATAATTAAGAAAGTAAGTGACAGATGGCGGAGTGGAATAAGAAGTTGGTGACACGCAGGAGGTGAGTGGTTCGAACCCGTGTACGGCAATTCTTTCTTGTGAGAAGTCCGGTGAATGCAGTGAAAAAAAATTTTCACCGCTAAAAATCGCAAATCTTACAAAAACCGCAAACCTTACAAATCTTACAAAAGATGCGGGCGCTTTGCGGTGAAAATTTTTTTCACCTCTATTCACCGCTAATCTTATATTATTTTTTGACAAAACCTCGACCCGGGAATGAGGTGTTGTTTATTTTAGATTCAAGATTTAGATTTCTTAGCAAAAAACTTTTGCTGATGGCTCAGAATTCGCCTCAGCTCATAACATAAATTCCACTGGCATGAATTGCAGGCTTTACTTACTTTCTCAGAACAATTTTCATTTTTGACTCTCTCAAACTGCATACACTCATGTGTCGGATTTTGCTGATGTAAGCCAATTTCGCAAGCGAATGGACATTCTGGAATATTGAGTTCTGCTTCCGACGGGTTGTTTTGGTAGTGTTTGACGTAAAATTGAGCTTACACGATAATTGAAATACTTGCTCAATCGTTTGGTTAGAAAAATACAAAAACTACTAAACTAAACAATTTTATTCACTTCTTAAATGTGTCAATTCGACCTTTTTGTGTTTATGCTACGCAACAAAAAAATCATTATGAAGCGTGAAACGTGTTTTTTAATTTTAATTTTTTTTTCTAATGAGAGTGTCAGCATAGCCCTGAAATATCAGGTCCAGCACTGAACTCACATTTTTTAAAGCTAAATCATACTAAATCTTGTTCTGTAATTTAATCTGTCAAGTATCTTGATCACGTCAGAATTTATTTTGATCAGAGTAAAAAATCAGTATAACCTAGATTCTCTGATTTATTTTCTGAACTACAGATCAAAACAATACACTGTGGCTTAACTTCTTAATAGAAAAATATACCAGAAAAAATGCTCAGAATAAAGCTGAACACTCGGAATTTAATATGATAATTACAATAAACAATAAAAAAATATTTAGTCCATAAAAAGTTTTCAGTTCAACTATTCAATGTTTTCGCTCAATTTATCCTACTTTTACGTCTTTCATAATGACTATATCTCACTTGGAAGCGAAACAACGGAAATTGTGACAAAACTAGATGATTTCTTAATCAGGAATCATCCAGAATCCAAAAAAAAACACCATTCAGTTTTGAACCCCATCCCAGGGATCTATTCAGTTTGTAATGGCATGTTATGCAAAATGCGCTCCGGATTGGGGGTGCGAAACAAGAGAACCAGATATTCTGGTACACACAACCGATCGTCCACACAATTCTGATAACGTCCTTACATCTTGGGACGCGAGTTTTCATGCAATTTTTCCTTACTCAGTCTCTTTTGGTACGATCAAAAGTTTCAACTGCACACAAATTTTGTCTGATCATGGTAAAAATCAAGTTTTAATCCCTCAAGTACACAAAGTGATTTGAAAAGATTTTCTGAATTTGTCTTCTCCTAAATGCGTATAAATGGACTTCATATGTACTGATTCAGAACTCAGTTCTCTAGTTATTATGTGAAAGTAAAAATTCAGCTCAGTAATTGAAACATAGAATTACGAAGAAAAAGGAAAGAGTCCTTTTTGAAACGACCACGAGTCATTACGCCAGAACTTGCATGATTTTGTAGAAACACTCAGGATAATATCCTAAAATTTTTTGTCAAGCCTAAAACTTATTCCAAGTTTCGACATTAAAACACTGTGAAATCTACTTGCTGAATGGTACTTTACTTTATCGAATAGGTCTTTGCGTTCTTTTGCAAAATAACACAAAATACGCCAAAAAATATAATCTGTCGTGGTTTCACTGGGCAACCTGTAATGAGAACAATTTTACTTCTAAGTTGAATCAAAAGGGGTTCAATTTTGGAGTCAATGTCCAGACGGAAGCGACCTCTGATCGGTCCCATTTCCAACGGACACGGTGTTTTTCCAGACCAAATTACAGGGTCTGGGATTTTGTTCGAGCGCACAATAGTGTGATCAGAGTTCACTTTGTTCTGGGGATGGTCTGATCAAAGGTCACTTCCGGATGGTAATGGTCTGATCAGAGCTCATTTCCGTCTTGGCAGGTCTTATCTGGGGCGGATTCAAGAGCGTATTGGTCTGATCAGAAAAGACTTTGAGCGCAATTGGGCCTATGAGTGATCAGAGCGCGTTCCGAGCGCATTTTTGTGTTTCAATTTTTTTTACTGCGAGATGTTGGTTCTGCCAGAAGGCGACAAAAAACTTTATTCTAATCAGAGACACATCTGGAGTTTGACAGCTCTGATGAGAACCAAAGGGGTCCAGCTGACAGCAAATGACGGTCCCCTAAAGAGGAAGTTTTGATTAACTGTAGACCTCGACGTTTTTTGAAGAAAGCTGCCTAAATTCGTCCATTGAGTCAGAAAAATGAACTAATGTACCCTAAATATTTTTTTCCTTAGATGAATTTAATATTGCAAACACCAATTATTATGAAATGAAGCTATTATAGCAAAACTTGAAAGATTTGTTCATTGTGAAAGTGACAACAATTCACTGATCTGACTATTTCGAACGAGTCTGATCAGAGGCACAATAGTCTGATCAGAATTAATTTTGAGCGCAACATAGTCTGCACAATGATCAGGTTTTGGTTAGGCCGATTTTCGATCAATGGTTTGTACAATAGTCTAATTTGGGTCTGATCAGGGTTCATTTTCGTCTGGCAAGGTCTGGTCAGAAACAAATGCGAGCGCTTTCCGAGCGCAAACGTTGTTTCAAGCGCACTTGAGTCGGACCAGCGGACAGTTTGGCCTGGGATTGTCTGATCAGAGGTTACTTTGTCTGGCACCTTTTGATCAGAGGTAACTTCCGGATGGCACCTCAACCTAGGACTAGAACTTTGTTTGAATTCCTAGTATTGGGCAAATTCAAATCGTGCAAGTAGCATATTCCCGCGCACGACTGCTTGCAAAAATTTATCCTAGATTTTAAACTGATCTGTAACTATGGATGACTTTGGGCCTGGTCATGAACTTTTTACTGGTCATGATTTGGTTTTTTTCTCGGGACAAAACTGCGTACCATACAATTTATATTAAAAAAATAATCCTGGTTGGCAAACCAATAGAGCTCAAAAATTTATCATGCGCAAATTGGCAACTTTCGGGATATGGCCAATTGTAACGAGTTTTAGTAAGGAAAATCGTTTTGAAATACATCTTAACTCTCTTAATCCGTACATCAGTCGAGTTGATCACACTGATCAGTTTCTTCTTTTACAATACATGCGAGCAACATTCTCATTATCTTTATATTGCCATAATTTATCACCAGAGAAAAAAAACTCAAATTCAGTTTGAAATGCTCTCGCCTCTGTTTTGTGGACGATTTCAACCGGAAAATTTACTCGCCATTTATTTTGAAAAACTGCCAGTATTTTTTTTACCTTTTCTAGACAAACATAGAGACAACTTGGGAAAAGTGGTTGCGAAGCATTCTGTCACAATCCTCTGGCTCTTCTGCGTCTAAGTCAGCGTACAAGAGAGCAGACACTACTAGTTGGAAGCCAATGTCATCAGTTGTTCGAGATGAATATTTTCAAATTGACTGGACTGGTGGGGTGATAGGACAACCAGCCAGTGTAGCTGTCTATGACCAAGACTACTTCTACATATTTCACAGAGCCGATAGGTATGACCATTTACGGAAAAAATAAGTTCATATGTCCCGACCGTCCCAGACAAACATGTATATGTCTAGACCGCCCAGACCGAGCTTACCTATGTCCAGAGTTTCCTGTGCTCAAAATTAAATATAACGAGACTTTCGTGTGTTCCAAACACCTATGTCCAGACTTTCGTGCGTTTATGTCCAGACTTATCGCCATTATTATTCAAATAAAAAATAGAAAACATTTTGGTAATGCATCATTTCAAGTACAGATATCTTAGGGTGATGGTTGCGACGAAGTGCCCCATCAGCTTGTATATTTTAAATTAATAAAAGGTGCTCGATGAAAATATTCGTTCAAGGGGGTGCCAGCCAACCAGTAATTAAAAATTGATTTTGTTTTGCTACTTCAGAAATGATCTATAAATCTAGACGTAAAATTTTCCATCGCAAATCAAATTGTTGATCTCAAAGGAGTTAGTTTTTCTTCGTAGAAAGTTTCCATTTGAGTGAGCACTCAATTAAGAGTGTGTTTAGTCAAACACGGGCTCATCAGTTTTTGGCATTCTTGTTTCAAGAAAGTTTTGTGCGCTCCAGAGTTAATTTGTTCAGACTTTCGTTCGTTCAAAGACTTTCGTGCATAGGTCCAAACTTTCGTGCATTCAAGTTAGCCGATGTCCAGTCTACGATGCGTTCAAAGTTACCTATGTCCAGACTGTCGTGCATTCAAAGTTGCGTATGTCCAGATTATCGAGCGTTCATTCGTGTTTCCAGATCGTGCTTTTTTGAATGCACGACACCTCTCTTGTGCGTTCACTTTGATCTGGACATATCAACTTTTGGTCTGGGACCTCAGTCATGAGAGCTCTCATGGCTGACTCACAAAGGCAGACAAAAAAGTGTTACACTTGCGATTGCAAAGCATAAACTTTACTCTCACTTGCTAAAATTCTTTGACATAACGCCTCATGGATATCAAAAACAATTAATAAAGATAAACGCTAGCTTTAACTAACACGAGATAGCGATGCATCTGTAACACAAATCTTAGTTGATCGGTTAAATTGAGGTGTTTAATGGTATCGAAAGTGTAGGTATGCAAAGTGCTGTAACGTGTTCTGTAAGTGCTGTTACTTTACAGCCCACCCCATCTCTTACAATATTTTGGGTTGAAAAATTTATCTGGATCCACCTAAAAAAAGAAAGCCTAGCTGAATAAAAGCGAAAAAGTTGCAGTAGTTGTTCTACGTTCCAGTTAAATTGGATGCAAAAACTGTTTTCGCTCCAACTGAAAAGGAATTATAGGACAAAGGAAATTTCGCTAGGAAAAATATGCACTTCTCAGAAATTCTTAACTATTCATTTCAACCTGCCAAAAAGTAATAATTTTAAAAAATAATTATAACAAAAATCAATCAGCCTTTGCCACAAATTAAATGGTAAATCAACAATTCTATCAAAATTTAAATCTTGGTGCTGAAACTTAATTCGACAATTTTGATCAATCTAGATTTCAAGAATTGCTTGAAATTTTGTTAATTCAAGGGCGCAAACTCAATTGAAGTCGAATATGCATTTATTAAAATTTTCCAGCGTGTAACGATAATCTCCATTATGACAATCACCTCAACTTTTAACTCAAAAATCTTTGACTATAATTTTTTTATAACATCGGTGCTTAATCATATGAAATTTTGGGATCTTTTTCGTTTGTGCACTACCCCGTACCTTATGCGCCCCTGTTACGGAGCACGAACAATTATAGCACAAAAATATAGCACATGCGTCTGGGGGTTGCAAATAATATGCACCCACTAAGCTGGGGGGGAGGGGGGGGGGAACAAACGGAAGAGATCCAAAGTTTGATCTTTCAAGGTGATAATTCTGATAAGACGTGACCCTTATTATACTCAAGTCACACTTTTGGATGAATAGATTGCGATAAAGAAGAGAGCATTTGCAATCCATCTGCCTTTTGCCGGGCACTAATTTAGAGCAAGCTGGCTCTATGCCATGCAGAGTCATCTACCCACTGCCCTCCATCTGAGCAAGACTAATTAATTAATGTCCTCCATCTGAGCATTAGTTATTATCGAATGCCCTCCATCTGAGCAAAGTTAATTACTTAATATATCCCCACCTGAGCAGGTTTATTTATTGAATGACCCTGATCATGGCTGATTTTTGAGTTTTCTCCATCAAGCAAGGCTAATTAACGAAAGCATTCCATTCGAGCAAGACTATTTATCGAATGCTCTCCATCTGAGCAGGGCTAATTATTGAAGAACCTCCATCTGAGGATGGCTAATTTTTGAATTCCCTCTATGTGAGCCACCCTAGTGATTGAATACCCTGAATCTGCCTTTTATCTGAGCTCTAATTGGGAACAAGTTGGCGCTCTGGCATGCAGATCCATCTACTCAATACCCTCCATCTGAGCCAGGCTAATTACTTAATGCCCTCCATATGAGCATGACTTATTATTGAATGCCCTTCATCTCTGGAGGGCTAATTATTTAATACCCATCTGAGCATGGATAATTAGTGAATGCCGTCCATTTTAGCACGGCTGATTATTGAGCGTTCTCCATCAATCAAGGCTAAATAACGAAAGCATTTCACTCGAGCAAGACTAGTTATCAAATGCTCTCCATCTGAGCAGGGCTAATTATTGAAAAACCTCCTTCTGAGGAAGACTTATTTTTGAACGTCCTCCAAGTGAGCCAGCGCAGTTAATGAATGCCCTGCATCTGAGTAGGGCTAATTATCGAATGCCCTCCATCTGAGTAGAATGCCCTCAATAATGCAAGGCTAATTGTCAAAAACACTCCATCCGAGCTGGTCTAAATGTTTAATGACCTCCATCTGTGAAGGGCTGTTTATTGAATGCCCGGACCGAACTCCAGGTCTATATCAGTACTGTTCAAGCCTAATTCCAAGTCCTATTTCGTTTCCCAGTACTGGACAAGTCTAAATACAAGTCTTACAAGTCTGGCAAGTCTTAACCAAGACTTGGATAACACTTGGGAATTGATTCCCAAATAACAACCAACTTTTCAAAAAGTTTTGAGTGCAATTTTCGAATTTCGAAAATTTTCGTTTTTAATTTTTAGCCACAAGTCTAAATACAAGTCTTACAAGTCTGGCAAGTCTTAACCAAGACTTGGATAACACTTGGGAATTGATTCCCAAATAACAACCAACTTTTCAAAAAGTTTTGAGTGCAATTTTCGAATTTCGAAAATTTTCTGATTTAATTTTTAGCCACTTTCCCGGGCTGCTTTGAGACCACCCGAAACCCATTCAGTACTATCAATTAGCACCCCGGGGGTTCAGAGTAGGCTGCATTATTGAGTTTTCAGGTAGTTATGGGCCGTTTTCAGCCATTTTTCAGCCATTTTAAGCCGAATATTTGCCCTCCATCTGAGCGGGTTTAGTTATCAAATCCCTTCAGTAAAACTAAATGTCGCCCACATTAATTGAATTATTTGATGCGAGCGTGCCGTTAGCAGTATGTTGTTGTCTTTTCAACTAAACGTATATTGTCGCGGCAATGAAAAGCACGCAAATTGTGATCAAAGGAGTCCCTTGATGAAGAGTACTCAAGTTGAGTCTTTTATTTGTTTTGCTGCAACCTGCGCTGAGCAGACCACAACTAAACAATTAAAATATTCAACTTGATTACTATTCTCAATCCGATAAATGGGACAGCTTTAATCACAATTTTTGTGCTTTCGTTAGCGTGACACTGTACGTTGAGTTCAAAATACAACGGCATTCTACTAGCCTGAATTATTTCAAAAAGGAAACTGTCAATCAAAACTAACATCAAAAGCATCTGAAACAAACGCGAGAGAAACATAATTTTGTAACCTTCGCCTATCTAAACTAGTCATCAAACTGCACCAAACATCAGCGAAGATAGTTCCTCGGATATAGCATTCATCTCTGATACATTTCAGAGAAGATAAACAATATTTTTTTTCAATTTCGTAATATTGAAACTGGGAGCCAGGAGGAAAACAATTAAACGAGATATATGACGACAGTTTTCAATCATCTGGTTAAGTTTTTGATCCCGAAGAAATCCTGGCTGCTTAACCCAGCAACGGGAGACCATCAATTCTCGATTCCACCAAGTAGCTTCAGGTGTAAAGTCTCAGGATACATTGTGTAATCCGCAATTACCTCAGAAGGTGGAATAATATATTTGTTTTTATAGATTCTTTACTTTATATGTGCCAGCTAGTATCGACGACAGATTACACACCGCGTAAATTGATGTCGGGGAGACGGGAAGCGTTTTTAGATGACACTGGCAAGTTGTGATCTTGATTTAATTTATTAGATTGATTTTCAGAAGCTAAGGACATGTTATCCACACAGCAAAAACACATCACTCAGTTCCAACAGGTCATCAATAGGCTTCAAAGAAGCCTATTCTTGTGATGCCTTGAAGCAGTTTAAAGGTACTTGGCCATAAACTGTTCTAAAAATATAGCAAAATTCCCCTATTTGACAAACAGTGGAAATAAAAAACAACAAAAAGCTTAAAGAAATAAAGATCAAGAAATTTTTGAAAAGAGTTTAGCCTTGCCTTGAATGTGACATTAGACACACAAAGAGATAAACTGAGATAAATTTTTCTAGTTTGTTTATGGTTTTTGCTTTTATACATTTGCAAAACTGGGATTCTACTTAAGATGACGTTGGGTAATATTCTTACCTTTACGCCAATAGATTAAGAACTACAGCCGGTTGCGTTATTAGATGGTTTGCTGGTTCCCTATTTACTTCTCGATTTTCATAGCTTCTCAAGTTCAATACCAGTTATTATTGATTAAATTTCCTCAATCGGGCTCTCATTTCTCAAAACAATAACTAATAAATTCACGATTTATTTCAAAAGCCGTTCTTTTATGGTTTGATTCTGATTGCGTTCTCTCACAGTACGAGTTGAATCGAGTATTCTCAAACTGCATATAACTAACCAAATGATTCAGTTAAGATTCCAGGGACTCCAGGGCTGTTATGAACGCTGTGCCATGAAAAAGACATCATATCGAACAATCGGTATTACATAAAACTTACATCAAAACAATAACTGTGAAAAGGGCAGCAATTTATTCACGAACATAAAACGAACATTAAAAGCACCATAAAATTGTTCAACTTTTCAATTATGTTTTGAACATGCTTGGTAACTTTCAAATGGTTGTCAATAAAAACCACAAGGTACTTTACAATAAGGTTTTCGTTCAAAAGTTTCATCATATATTTTGTAGGTGGAATGGTAGCTTCATTACTACTGTTACTTAGACTAAAAATAAATTCAACTTTTTTTTAGAATTGCTTGTCAGGGATTCGTGATTCAACCAACCGACAACGTCGTTTACGCGTTCCTCATAATGTTTATTTTTGTTCATTTCATTATGCAGAAGAACTGTGTGAATCGGAAAACATTTTAATGTCAAGACCATTGAAAAATTGAGTGATCTCAATTATATATAAAATGGAAAGTAGAGGCTCCAGAACTGATCTCTGTGAATCTCCAACTTCAGTTTATCATGATGATAGTTGATTACCTGTTCTAACTCCTGTCTTCCTGACTTCTGTTTGATAGTTAGGAAGACATCAGTTCTTGTACCAGCCCTCTGAAGCCCAGATCACAGGTGCTTATGATTCACAGTATCAAAAGCTTTTCGTAAATCCAAAATTGTTGCTGTATCAAATGCTATTCGTAAATCCAAAAATGTTGCTGTTTTCGCTGGATTTCAATTCCCATGATTTTGGTAGTTTATACGTTAGCATGACTAGCAATCTACCAGTGACTAGAAATCTAAAAAAAAAAGGTTTTTTTTCTATAATATAATAAATTAAAATATATTATATTATATTCTATAATATTTTAAACAAGAATAGAAGATAATATATTTTAAAAATATGTTGAAGTGTTACAATTACATACTAGTTGTAATCTAAAGTTATTTTAAATTGTCCTTCTTTCTCTACTGACAATTAATCAGCCCTCATAGGAGGCATATGATAATAAGCCCTGATGAGGCCAGTTGTTAGTTAGTCCAAACCAGACGGAATGCAGTTATTAATCAACCTAACGCAGATGGAAAGCTGTTATATATCAGCCCTGCCCAGATAAATGGCAGTCCATAATCATCTCAACTCAGAGAAAGGGAGAATTTTATTTTTCAGCATAGACATAAAAACCGCCAAACACTGTATGGCTTTCATTTTCCTTAGTAGTAACAAACCTATACACCCTGACTCACTTTTTGGCTGATTTTACCCAAACATGTTCGATCATGCGCGCGGATGGAAATTTCTTGGCAATTATTCCCTTTTAGTTTAGGATTGTTGCCTGAATATGTAATAGACGTACCTGAACTTCATTTTGAGATAGAGAGATACCTTTTTTCATGGTTTAATTACTCAAGCATTATCTTGTCTCTTGATAGTGAATTATTGACTCAGAGGAAACAAAATAACCGTACTTTTAACAGGAAGCTTGGAACTATTATTTTGCTTTAGTTGTAAAAATGAAACAAACTAAGAAATTAAATTAATAAAGCAATGTTAAGAACAAACAATAAACAACTTATAACAAGCATCATAAAAAATTTAAGACACAATTCTCAGTTTTAAGTCATTGTTTTAAGTTTTATAATTGTACCCATTCAAAACTGCTTCTCCGTCAGCATCTTCTTCAACATCTATTTGTGTTGTATGGACATGTGGAAAAGCTTGTAACCCCCTATAAAAGCTGTTATTGTCACAAGAAGCTCCTGCGCGGAGCAGTCGCAGGTTTTTGTATCTCCTCGTCAATACTTCTTGAGACTCCCAACCGGGGTGGAGTTGGGCAGCTATCCCCTATAAAAGCTGTTATTGTCACAAGAAGCTCCTGCGCAGAGCAGTCGCAGGTTATTGTATCTCCTCGTCAATACTTCTTGAGACTCCCAACCGGGGTGGAGTTGGGCAGCTATCCCCTATAAAAGCTGTTATTGTCACAAGAAGCTCCTGCGCGGAGCAGTCGCAGGTTTTTGTATCTCCTCGTCAATACTTCTTGAGACTCCCAACCGGGGTGGAGTTGGGCAGCTATCCCCTATAAAAGCTGTTATTGTCACAAGAAGCTCCTGCGCGGAGCAGTTGCAGGTTTTTGTATCTCCTCGTCAATACTTCTTGAGACTCCCAACCGGGGTGGAGTTGGGCAGCTATCCCCTATAAAAGCTGTTATAGTCACAAGAAGCTCCTGCGCGGAGCAGTCGCAGGTTATTGTATCTCCTCGTCAAAACTTCTTGAGACTCCCAACCGGGGTGGAGTTGGGCAGCATCGTCAATGTTTAACGCTTGCTGGACATGCGTTGCTTCTTTGCAGGCGGCTCTTCCTCTGCTTCGAAATCGATATATGGACATCTTGAGAACGGCTTTTCTTTTGGAGCTGCATCGAAATCAAATATTTCTTCCTCATCGGATTCAATTTGAGAAGTTTTCCAGAACCCAGGATCAGGTGGTGAAAAGGTTTCTTCAATCTCAGTATCAAGTTGTTCAGTTAAATCTCTGGCGGTTTCACATTCACTGATCTCAATATAGGACTTTTGAGGTTTTTCCGAGGGCTGTTTCCGCTTGTGACCAATTTTGTAGTGTCCATACGCGTATGAGCTTATACCGTCACTCAGATAATAACGTTTATCGTCAAATGCACTCAAAGCAATTTTGTTAGACTCTGTTATGTTGACTGTGTGTTTGTCACTAGTTATAGATGTTACTAGTTTTCTCAATGGTGATTTTGATTTGAGCACTTCTTTGAACTTATCATGATGAAGTGTCTTTTTCACATGTTTGCTCACACCCTTGGCACTTTGTTTGACTTTCTGCAAAGTTTTTACAGAGTAAGCTTTTGGTTTCAGAAAAACTGCTTCCATCACAATGTCACCATTCAGCTCATCTGATAATTTAAGTGGCACTTTTTTGTTCAATTCACTATGTAAGTGATGATCCTTGGGGTAATCACTCAAATCAAGTACGTGTTTCAGCTGTTTGAGATCTTTGTAAATGTCATCCGTATCATTTTCATAAAAGAGAGAATCAGTGTCACGATACATCACTCGAGCTTTTTTGTCAAACAAAGGCCCCATTTCTTCATAATGAAACCTGTACAGGTGTAGTTTTGACAGATCCAAAATAGTTGGTCTATTCCACCTGATCTCTTTCTGGCTAAGAGTGATCCCAACAAGGTTCTCTCGAAATATAGTGAACTTCTCAAAATTGTACTTGTTGCAGTAAAATTTTGCTTTCTCCTCATTTTCAACAAATACCATCTTGTATCGACATCTCAAATTTTCCACCGTCTTTCCGAAGCATGAATTGTTCAACAATTTGAAAAAGTTTTTTCGAAAGTGCTAATACCGGGTTGCTGTCGCAACTTTGTATTCTGCTCAATATAGCACTTCATGAAGTCACTCTGGTTGAACTTCAGAGTCTTATGTAGTCTAGTTACTTGGAGCCCCTGTTGACAATAAAACTTTAGAACTGAATAATGACATACATAATTCTGCTTTGACTGAAGCGTTTCCAGAAGCTTTGGGATATGACTGGTCTTGTTTCCCAATTCTACCTGATACTGGGAAAGCATCTCAGCATCGATTTTTAACTTCTCAGCAGCCAGAGGGAAATCATTGTGACAGTCATGTAAGTTGCTAGGATAATTCAAATCAACCATTACAAAGTACCCAACATCACTTTCGTCAGATGTTTGCATGATCTTTTCCAAACTGATGTCTGACCATTCAAATCCTCCGGTTGGCAGTTTTTTCATCATTGTTCCACCATATAAGTTAACGACATCCAGAAAAAGTCCATACGTGCTTGCTTTGCCTTCATCAAAGTCATTCAAGTATTTGTTGTTAGCTTTCATGTACCGTTTCTCGCCAATTCCATTCAATCCTCCACGGATGGATCTCTCACAAAACAACAGCATATCTATATCAGAGAGCAAGTCCAACTTCACTTTAGTTGTTTTCAGCATTGCATCCCATGAAATATTAGGTGCACTATAGTAATGACAGGGGTCTAATCCATATACCTGATCAAAGAGTCTTCGGCATTTTTCAAACACGTCAGCCAGAAGAATGACATCAGTTTTGAGATACAACATGAGATAGTCACCAAAGTTTTTGCAGCCAAACATATTCCAAACTTTGTTAGCATGCTGAACATCCTCCTCAGAAACATCAATTTGACCAGACAATGAATTTATCCACTGATCACCATATTGAGGCAACGATTTTTCAGAGAGTTTCTCAAAGCTATCGAGAAACGAATATGGGAAAACTCCTTTCTTTTGCAAAATGTCGCAATATTTTTGGAAATGTTTAGATAATTGACAATAGTCCTTTGTTTCGAGTGTTGTAACCAGAGTGTCAAGACTCCCGGATAAAAAACGATAGCTGTCAAGGAAACGAAATTCTTCATATAGTAGCTTGTCATCTTTGCTTTTACCAACAGGAACAAAGAACGAGAATGAGATGTATGTCTCACTGTTGCAAGGAATGACTGTCAATTTTTCTTCCGATTGGATTTCAATGTATTTAAATAGATGATGTGCTTCATATTTACTAAGGTTGTGGAAAAAAATAGGCGTAAAAGTCTGCGTACGAAGCTTCAGATTGCAGCTGTTGTGTGCAACTCCGTATATTTCACCAGTAAAGTGATCATGATGGATTACTTTTTCGTCGTTTAAACTCCTCTGACAAATAACACATCTTTTACCCTGATCAATCATTCTCATTCGTTCTTCATCAGATATTATGAGACGTCTATGCTTCTGTTTTCTCTCAGAAATAGATTTGGCGTTCTCTCTGAGCCACTGAAAAAACTCTTCGATGCATTTCTCACCTTCACAACCATAATAATCACTTCCACCAGTTTTATCAACAGCACAAAAACCTATTGCACAAGGATTCTGAGTTTCTTTGTTCAAGGTGTAGCTGTTATCAGGATTTTGACGACAAGTGTCGTGCTTAAGGCTGACAGCCTCTGTGTCGGCATAAATCACTAAGGGAACTGAAAACGTTTTATGCCAGTTTTTAAATTCAATTGTTGAGTCTTCCATTGGCATAGTAATATGAACAGCTTTATGCTCCCCACATAAATCCAAATGTTTCTCCAGTGCCGTTAAATTCCAAAGTCCATGAAGGCAACGTTCGCAGTACTTATATCGGTTATGATTCCTTTTTCCAAACTGCCGAGCCATAGAAAGCGTGAAAGTTTGTGATCAAACAGTAGTGGCTGATCAGTCCATCGGTCAGCAGCAACAAAGGAATAATTTTTTGTGCTTTTATTTTAGACAAGTAAAATGGCAAAATTTTGTTTTTATTGAAACCAAAAACATTAATTCCAATATTGTTTTGTTTCTCAAACTTCGAAACATCCGTCAAAGACATGGGGAACTCAATGCTGTCAAAATTCAGTTTGTGCAAATTTGGCTTGTATTTGTTTTGCCTCTCTCGGTTCTTGTTCTCTGGAAACATTGCTGCAAGCACTGTGTATGCAAAACATTTGTTGTCATTGTTTCGAATATTTAGGAGAAAATTGTTTCCAACTAGGGCAGCTGGTGTAGCAATGTAACTGCTTCCTCTGATAGGTTTAAATTTGTTAATGTTAATATCCAAATGATCAATTTTCTGAACAACAAATCCACTTCCACCGGTTGAAAAAATTTGGATTGAATTGTTGATTTGGTCAACCATTTCAAAAATTTCATCATCTGATGGTTCTGTTGTTAGAACTTTTGTCTTTGTATTTGCATGACAGTCGACTTTGGTATCATCTGTTGGTTTCAACATCTGTACAAAAACAGAGAGCTGAATTTTCAAAGGTCCAAGCTCTGCTATTTTGTTTCTCATAAATAATTTAAGGTCTTCGAGATGCTCCGTAACAAAATTAAAGACATCAATTTGGTTGTCCGCTTGTATCCTGAATGTCTGAAAAAACTTTCCAATAGCTTGTTTCTCTTGTAGCTCCAAATTGCATTCAGTCTTCTCGGAAACCTCTCTGTGAGTACCATGAGCGTCTTCCTCATGTCTAGCACACGATGAAGTGTCGCCATAAATTTGTGTACAATGCTTGCACTTTGTGTACGTCTGACTTCCATGAACTGTTTTCAAATGCTGAATCAAGTTCCTGCTCTGAGTGAACTTCTTATTACCTTGTCCACATTCATAGCTTGCTGCTTTTTCCAATTTTGTGTTATGCTCCTTCTCCATATGCTGCAATAGCTTCTGCTTCTTGTTGTACTTCTTTGAGCACTCGTCACAGTTGAAAGTCTTCATCTAAAACAGAAAAAGGTATATTAATATTTGATTACTGATTAACACTTTGAAAAAACTTTCTAAAAAGACTCGTCCACGGATCATATATTGTAACTTTTGCCATACAAGGAATTTAATCACTTAACTTATTCACTTAAGATTCCTAAGAAATACTATCTATGAAATCAATGATCTTGACCTTGTATAAGCTTTTGTGGTTTTTAAATTTTGTGAGCTCACAAGACCTGATTGAAATTCACTAACACAATGAATCATGGAAACAATAAGTGTACACTTGATTTTAAAAATTCCGAAAAAATGAGCCAGTTTTTTTTTAGAGATGAAAAGGAAAAGCGAATATATTTAGACGTTCCGCTTGGTATTTTTCTATATTTAAACTGCTGTTGAAAAATTTAATGAGAAAAATAGAAACTTACACTTCTAATTTGTTTGAAATATTTTGCAAAAAATTAGTTTGGAAAACAATTTGCTTGACTCCAATCAAAGCGACTGGTTTGCAGTTGTTGAATGCTTTAAAATGATTTATCTAACTAAATAACTTGCTTTTATAGTTTTCGTTTGCTTTCTAATTTTTTCCATTAAATATTTACATGTATCAAATTTTTTTGTTACGCGTAAACCTCTTCAATGAAGGGGAAACTTTACCGTTTGAAAACTTTTTCATAGTTTTTTACCGGTGATCCTAAATTCTGGCAAATATTAGTTGGGAATGCAGTTTTGTATGGCAAAAAATTACCTTCAAAATACTGGCCTTATACTGATGAGATAATCGGAGATTGAAAAACAAAAACTTGGTAGTCCTCCGTTTTCTTTTCCGAAATTAGGTGGTTTGCTTTAGTTTAGGAAAAAAAATCGGAAACTCATTATATTTCAACCACTTGCAACAACTAGATTCAATTATATAATATTAAGCTTACTTCCATAAAATTTTTGTTGTTAAGTTTTTACAAGTCAATACTAATTCATAGAGAAAGAAAAAAGAACGACCGATCTGTAGTTGTTGAAAGCTTCGAAATGAATATTTTTTAAGCAAGGAAAGTTTTTATTGTACTCTTGTCTCTATAAAATGTGTTTGAATTTTGTGTTGAATTGATTTCTCTATTTGTGTAGACACAGAGAACACTGGATAAAATTAAGATGAAGCCCTAATGTTTTTATGACTGACTTGCAACTCGTTTTACTATTAATGAGTTTTATATCTGATTAGAAATTCGGTCTACAGTTGCTTAAAATTTCTAACTGACTTTTTGTTGATGTTTTTTGGGTTGCTTTTAAAACTGTCACACGAATCTTTTATAGACAAATATGTTATCAATAAAGTGTGACAGAATCAAATCGTTGGTAATTTGGATTGCTTTTTAATGCTTTTGAAGTTCAATAAACAATTTGATAAAAGCAATCTCTAGATGCAATATGACAGAAAAAATGGACTGAATTTTCAAAATTGAAGATTGTGACCTTGGTGTTCGAATTTTCTCACAAGTCAACTGAGAACATTTTTGTGGTTGACGAACACGATTAATTCAACAGTCAACCAAAAGTTAAAACTGATGAGCAAATCAAGTTTTACATTGTCTCATTGCACACTAATTTATTATCGTACTTTGCAGGATCACGAATTTTAGCTAAAGTTGACGAACACATTAAGAAAGCGTCGAAATCCATATAGTTGTCTCAATTTATTTTCCAAGAAACCAAATGTTTTGCTTCATTTGGTAAGTTTATCATAAATTTCGAGTAGATTGTAAAAGAGCTGTATAGTTTCCTGAAGGAGAAAGGATTTCTGGATTGTAGTTTTGTGATTTTTCATCGCCGCTTTTTATAGCATGGGAAAAAACTAGCTTTTTTTTGGTAACGCATAGCATAGTTTACCATGCTTATCTTTGTCATACCAATCAACATTCTGTTTCTGTTCTTTTTATTTTGTCAGTTTAACAAAAATTTAGATCCTTGCAGATCCTTGTACTCAGAATGATATAATGTAAAACAGATGCGCAAATTTTCCGTTGATTACAAAATATGCAACTATTATCTCACTAAATTTCTTTTGGTTCTGTAAATTGGTTGAAAATAATGTTACTACAGATACATATGTAGTACATATCGTTCAAAGTTCATACTGTAATTTTGACAAAATTCATGTTGTTGAATTTCTTTTTTGGTGCTGCCAAACAAATCAGCAAAACAAATGCTTCTTCAACAAAATGGTCTGAACGTTTTTAATTTAGTTTTTCATTCAAAGACAAAGTTAAAGAAACTATGTCTTAGTTTATGACATCTAATAAGAACTAGTTTGCTTCTACGGACTGCTGGAAACGTTTATTAACTGCTTAAGGATGGTTTTGAAGGATAACCTCAACAAAAAATCATGAGTAGTTATTTACTGATGAGAAACTTTTGCTTATGTTCACAAATTTTTATCTCAAACTTTCTTTAATCTTAAAATTTAAATAGATGAACTCTTTGGTATGTTTTTGTTCTCATATAAATTTCACAAATGTAGAGCCTCTAGGAAGAAGTTTAGTTTTGTTTAAATATAGTGAAAGTCTCTAGAAAAGCGCATAGCGGTTTTACTGAATTTTGAAAATTTTTGTTAAAATCCTTTGTTGATTAATAAAAAAAATTATCTACAAGAAATGTTTTTTGGGCTTGAAATTTTGGTTGCAATTAATGTTTGTAAACGGCCAACGATAAATAAATTAGACTATATTAGTGCCAATAGTGGTTTTTCGGACCGTTATTTTAATCAAGTATAATGACAATTAGCCCGCATTTAGCCTGAATACAATGACATTTAGCCTAAATAAGTTTGCCATGGACGTTTAGCCTAAATAAGTTTAAGCGAGAAATCTTTGCTATGGTTGAAGAACTTTGATTGAATGACAGGTTTATTTCAATATTTGCTTTATATATCTCAAGTAGGAAAGTTTTGATGTCATTTTTTTTTCACAGATTTGAAGTGAGAGAAAATTGAACAAAAGTGCTTTTGGAGAATTTTTTTGGCGAGTTAATTTTTCAACCTAATTTTCAAAACTGCATAATTTTTTACCTAAGGAAAATTCCAATAAATAATCTGTTTTGTATTTCTCGTACACGCACTAAAAATGTTCAGTTGACTTTTGATTACTCATATACAATTTGTAAAGACAACAAATCTTTTAAAGTAATTTTGCTTCCCTATTGTGACAACTTTTAATTTGGAAATTTTTCTCTAGGAATTGTAATTGAAGAGGAAAAAAATGATGTACATTTGAATTTTGATGACTCATACATATGTTATGTGAGCAAAATTGATGTTTTTTAAAGCATATTTGTGTTAGTTTTCACTAATGGAACAACCTTTTCTTAAGAAATTTTTCTCTAGGACTTGTACAATAAGAGGAAAAAAATGATGTACAATTGACCTTTGATGACTCATACATATGCTATATGAGCAAAATTGATGTTTTTCAGAGTAGTTTTGTGTTAGTTTTTACTAATGGGACAACTTTTCCTTAAGAAATTTTTTCTGTAGGACTTGTACATTAAGAGGAAAAAAATGATGTACAATTGACCTTTGATGAGTCATACATATGTTATATGAGCAAAATTGATGTTTTTTAAAACATATTTGTGTTAGTTTTCACTAATGGAACAACTTTTCCCTAAGAAATTTTTCTCTAGGACTTGTACATTAAGAGGGAAAAAATGATGTACAATTGACCTTTGATGAGTCATACATATGTTATATGAGCAAAATTGATGTTTTTTAAAGTATATTTGTGTTAGTTTTCACTAATGGGACAACTTTTCCTTAAGAATTTTTTCTCTAGGACTTGTACATTAAGAGGAACAAAAAGGATGTACAATTGAACTTTGATGACTCATACATATGTTATGTGAGCAAAATTGATGTTTTTTTAAGTATATTTGTGTTAGTTTTCACTAATGGGACAACTTTTCCTTAAGAAATTTTTCTCTAGGATTGTACATTAAGAGGAAAAAAATGATGTACAATTGACCTTTGATGACTCATACATATGTTATGTGACCGAAATTGATGTTTTTTAAAGCATATTTGTGTTAGTTTTCACTAATGGGACAACTTTTCCTTAAGAAATTTTTCTCTAGGACTTGTACATTAAGAGGAAAAAGATGATGTACAATTGACCTTTGATGACTCATACATATGTTATGTGAGCAAAATTGATGTTTTTTAAAGCATATTTGTGTTAGTTTTCACTAATGGAACAACCTTTTCTTAGGAAATTTTTCTCTGGGACTTGTACAATAAGAGGAAAAAAATGATGTACAATTGACCTTTGAAGACTCATACATATGCTATGTGAGCAAAATTGATGTTTTTCAGAGTAGTTTTGTGTTAGTTTTTACTAATGGGACAACTTTTCCTTAAGAATTTTTTCTGTAGGACTTGTACATTAAGAGGGAAAAAAATGATGTACAATTGACCTTTGATGACTCATACATATGTTATGTGAGCAAAATTGATGTTTTTTAAAACATATTTGTGTTAGTTTTCACTAATGGGACAACTTTTCCTTAAGAAATTTTTCTCTAGGACTTGTACATTAAGAGGAAAAAAAATGATGTACAATTGAACTTTGATTACTCATACATACGTTATGTGAGCAAAATTGATGTTTTTTAAAGTATATTTGTGTTAGTTTTCACTAATGGGACAACTTTTCCTTAAGAAATTTTTCTCTAGGACTTGTACATTAAGAGGAAAAAAATGATGTACAATTGACCTTTGATGACTCATACATATGCTAGGTGAGCAAAATTGATGTTTTTCAGAGTAGTTATGTGTTAGTTTTTACTAATGGGACAACTTTTCCTTAAGAATTTTTTCTGTAGGACTTGTACATTAAGAGGGAAAAAAATGATGTACAATTGACCTTTGATGACTCATACATATGATATGTGAGCAAAATTGATGTTTTTTAAAGTATATTTGTGTTAGTTTTCACTAATGGGACAACTTCTCCTTAAGAAATTTTTCTCTAGGACTTGTACATTAAGAGGAAAAAAATGATGTACAAGTGACCTTTGATGAGTCATACATATGTTATGTGAGCAAAATTGATGTTTTTTAAAGTATATTTGTGTTTTTTCACTAATGAAACAATCTTTCCTTAAGAAAATTTTCTCTAGGACTTGTACATTAAGAGGAAAAAAATGATGTACATTTGACCTTTGATGACTCATACATATGTTATGTGAGCAAAATTGATGTTTTTTAAAGCATATTTGTGTTAGTTTTCACTAATGAAACAACTTTTCCTTAAGAAATTTTTCTCTAGGACTTGTACATTAAGAGGAAAAAAATGATGTACAATTGACCTTTGATGAGTCATACATATGTTATATGAGGGAAATTGATGTTTTTCAGAGTAGTTTTGTGTTAGTTTTCACTAATGGGACAACTTTTCCTTAAGAATTTTTTCTGTAGGACTTGTACATTAAGAGGAAAAAATGATGTACAATTGACCTTTGAATGACTCATACATATGTTATGTGAGCAAAATTGATGTTTTTAAAGTATATTTGTGTTAGTTTTCACTAATGGGACAACTTTTCCGTAAGAAATTTTTCTCTAGGACTTGTACATTAAGAGGAAAAAAATGATGTACAATTGACCTTTGATGACTCATACAATGTTACGTGAGCAAAATTGATGTTTTTAAAGCATATTTGTGTTTTTTCACTAATGAAACAATCTTTCCTTAAGAAAATTTTCTCTAGGACTTGTACATTAAGAGGAAAAAAATGATGTACATTTGACCTTTGATGACTCATACATATGTTATGTGAGCAAAATTGATGTTTTTTAAAGCATATTTGTGTTAGTTTTCACTAATGAAACAATCTTTCCTTAAGAAATTTTTCTCTAGGACTTGTACATTAAGAGGGAAAAAATGATGTACAATTGACCTTTGATGAGTCATACATATGTTATGTGACCGAAATTGATGTTTTTTAAAGCATATTTGTGTTAGTTTTCACTAATGGGACAACTTCTCCTTAAGAAATTTTTCTCTAGGACTTGTACATTAAGAGGAAAAAAATGATGTACAAGTGACCTTTGATGAGTCATACATATGTTATGTGAGCAAAATTGATGTTTTTTAAAGTATATTTGTGTTTTTTCACTAATGAAACAATCTTTCCTTAAGAAAATTTTCTCTAGGACTTGTACATTAAGAGGAAAAAAATGATGTACATTTGACCTTTGATGACTCATACATATGTTATGTGAGCAAAATTGATGTTTTTTAAAGCATATTTGTGTTAGTTTTCACTAATGAAACAATCTTTCCTTAAGAAATTTTTCTCTAGGATTGTACATTAAGAGGAAAAAAATGATGTACAATTGACCTTTGATGACTCATACATATGTTATGTGACCGAAATTGATGTTTTTTAAAGCATATTTGTGTTAGTTTTCACTAATGGGACAACTTCTCCTTAAGAAATTTTTCTCTAGGACTTGTACATTAAGAGGAAAAAAATGATGTACAAGTGACCTTTGATGAGTCATACATATGTTATGTGAGCAAAATTGATGTTTTTTAAAGTATATTTGTGTTTTTTCACTAATGAAACAATCTTTCCTTAAGAAAATTTTCTCTAGGACTTGTACATTAAGAGGAAAAAAATGATGTACATTTGACCTTTGATGACTCATACATATGTTATGTGAGCAAAATTGATGTTTTTTAAAGCATATTTGTGTTAGTTTTCACTAATGAAACAACTTTTCCTTAAGAAATTTTTCTCTAGGACTTGTACATTAAGAGGAAAAAAATGATGTACAATTGACCTTTGATGAGTCATACATATGTTATATGAGGGAAATTGATGTTTTTCAGAGTAGTTTTGTGTTAGTTTTCACTAATGGGACAACTTTTCCTTAAGAATTTTTTCTGTAGGACTTGTACATTAAGAGGAAAAAATGATGTACAATTGACCTTTGAATGACTCATACATATGTTATGTGAGCAAAATTGATGTTTTTAAAGTATATTTGTGTTAGTTTTCACTAATGGGACAACTTTTCCGTAAGAAATTTTTCTCTAGGACTTGTACATTAAGAGGAAAAAAATGATGTACAATTGACCTTTGATGACTCATACAATGTTACGTGAGCAAAATTGATGTTTTTAAAGCATATTTGTGTTTTTTCACTAATGAAACAATCTTTCCTTAAGAAAATTTTCTCTAGGACTTGTACATTAAGAGGAAAAAAATGATGTACATTTGACCTTTGATGACTCATACATATGTTATGTGAGCAAAATTGATGTTTTTTAAAGCATATTTGTGTTAGTTTTCACTAATGAAACAATCTTTCCTTAAGAAATTTTTCTCTAGGACTTGTACATTAAGAGGGAAAAAATGATGTACAATTGACCTTTGATGAGTCATACATATGTTATATGAGCAAAATTGATGTTTTTTAAAGCATATTTGTGTTAGTTTTCACTAATGGAACAACTTTTCCTTAAGAATTTTTCCTCTAGGACTTGTACATTAAGAGGAAAAAAATGATGTACAATTGACCTTTGATGACTCATACATATGTTATGTGAGCAAAATTGATGCTTTTTAAAGCATATTTGTGTTAGTTTTCACTAATGAAAGAATCTTTCCTTAAGAAAATTTTCTCTAGGACTTGTACATTAAGAGGAAAAAAATGATGTACATTTGACCTTTGATGACTCATACATATGTTATGTGAGCAAAATTGATGTTTTTTAAAGCATATTTGTGTTAGTTTTCACTAATGAAACAATCTTTCCTTAAGAAATTTTTCTCTAGGACTTGTACATTAAGAGGAAAAAAATGATGTACAATTGACCTTTGATGACTCATACATATGTTATGTGAGCAAAATTGATGTTTTCCGACTACCTTGTTTTGATCCGTGGATGAGTTATATAGGTTGAAATGATGGAGGAGCTACATGAAGACAAAAGAAGTTTTTTTTAACTTACTTTGCACAAGTTTTCTGTTTTGAACCACTCCTCTTGCTTAGGGATGCGCTCTGGTGATAGACAAACAAAATGCTTTTTCTCTGGTTTCCAGATGTTCTTTTTTGCTTCCTGATTTGTTTTTGAAGCGCTCGGAATTCAAACAAGGTTTTTTCCGTCTTTTGTGTATTTGTATTCTCTGCAACCAAAGTGACAAGATGTTTTTCAACCCAACTGTTCTTCTTGACATTACTCGTTTTTCTGATAGATCCTTCAAAACTAAAAACAAGATGCTTCTATACCCTTCTGATTCCTCAAGGACTTCACTCTCAATATAACTTCAAACGATGATTTCTTTTCAAATGATGAATTAACCTGATTTAAATTGCGGGGGGTAGAAGTTACTCTCAACTTGTGTTCTTTCTAATCGAAGATTGTCTTCCCCGTCAATTGGTCTTTGCTGGACAAAACAACAATTGATGAGGTCAAAGTTTCAGTAAATTATTATCTTTCAGAATGCTTTTTGGTTCCTTTTTTAAATAAATTCTATTGAAGAATCATTTACTTCCTTTTATCGTGTTCGAACTTGTTGTTTTCGGATACGAATATCGTCAAAACGTAATACGTCTGAATCATATGGCTTATTGTGTAATAAATGAAAGGGAAGTCTATTAACAGTCTGAGCCAGACGAGTTCGAGTTCGAGTTTGAGTTTGTGTTCTAAAAATAGCCCTTAGGTAATAAGTTCATCAGAAAGTTGAACGCTTCCTACCCAGACGTTTCACATGTAGTCACATTGTAATTCGCATGTGCAATACCAATATATATCAATATATAGTTTATTCACATTAGAAGCCCAGATATTTCTACGCAAAAATTTTTACTGGATTTAAAGCCCTCAGACATTTGTATACAAACAATATTCTCCACAGTGTAAACGCTTGATTATAAACCTATAAATCTGTGTTCTTCAAAATTGCGTAAGCAGGAATTAAGCCTGCATTCGCAATACCAATATATAGTTTATTCACATTAGACGCCCAGATTTCTGCGCAGAAGTGTTCTTGACAAATTTAGACTGGTTTTATAGCCCTTAGGCATTTGTCGGATATACAAACAGTATTCTCCACAGTGTGTTAATTTTCCGTATAAACTTCCACATTCAATTGGATTTCAGGTAAGTGTTTTAAATTCTCAGGCAACAATCCTAAACTAAAAGGGAATAATTGCCAAGAAATTTCTATCCGCGCGCATGATCGAACATGTTTGGGTAAAATCAGCCAAAAAGTGAGTCAGGGTGTATAGGTTTGTTACTACTTTCCTTGAAAGAGCAATGAAATGCTCTCGAACTAATCTCCGGGTTAGTTCTAGATGCAAGTAAACAGTTAAAAAACAGTTAAATTAACATCTGTTAAATCTATTGAGGTATATAATGAATTAAAATATAACAACATAAAAGTAAAATGTAAAAGAAAGATATTTTAAAAAAAACCTTAAAGTCTTTCCTTGAGTTTTATTATTGGATGCTTACAATCAAGATGAAACGCCGTCTATACGCCATTTTGATTTATATACTACCTACTAATTCTCCTAAATGTTGTTTTGATATTGTTCGCACTCGGTAATCTCTATTGCTTAGGAAAAGAGGAGTTTTTCAAAAATTGTTAACGTGTAAATTACATTTAGCTTGATACAAAGATATCCAAACCTCAATTTGATTAAATCAGTTTTGGGCATCATTTGTGATTTCTGGTTCTATTCAGGTAAGTTTTCTCCGAAATTAGAGAATAAATCAGACCTATGACTAAAATTGCTGTAACAAACCGTCAAACATAGCATACATTTGTAAAAGTACATTACGGACCGAAAAATTTTTAAGCTGACTTGCTTTGCGCTCGCACGAAGCTATAAAATTTCAACAACTTTCACGCAACATTGGAGTGTCACACGAATTAGCCCGTTTGCACTGATTTCATTGGCAATTAAAATAACATGATCAAAAATTTTTACCATGTGAAATCTTTCAGGGTCCAATTTTATAGTGTATAAACTAGTAAAGATTGTATCATGCCTTTTGAAGTTGGCAGAGCGTCGAATCGACATCTTAGACTGCAATAAAAATCCGGGAAACCTTTCTCTTACCGCAACTAACCACATTTTTTCCAGGCTCCGGATGCGAATTAAGAAAACAAACTGGAAAAAATAGATCATTTTATTTTTAAAAAGGAAGCGTTCATTGTTTCCTGTTGTTGTCGTGTATTATAACAAATAGGGAAAAGAGCAGAGATGAAGCATTTCATGCACGGGTCGAGAAAAAATAGGAAAAACATCTAAGATAAGCGGTGAAATGTTGGTTTTTTCACCGCAAATTTCGTGCACAATTTTGCGATGAAATGGTGTGAGTGCGGTGAAATTATGTAAGTTCACCGCTAGAGTAAGCGGCGAGCTTTCAAAAATTACCACATTTCACCGGTTACTACAATTTACCGTCCTTGCATGGATTCGAACCTCTCACCTCCTAAAGTGTATCTTAACTTCGTTGAAAAATAGATAAATCGTAGCGTTTTCTAAGCGGTGAATTTATGTTATTTCACCACTAAGTTAAGCGATGAATTTGTGTAATTTCATCGCATTGACTGCTGATCTCACACAATTTTAACACTTTTTTAAGTGTTTAGTTTATGTAATTTCACCACTAAGGTAAGAGGTGTTTTTATGTAATTTCGCCGCATTATCCGCATAATTTGGACAATGTAACTTCACGACTAAGGTAAGAGGTGTTTTTATGTAATTTTGTCGCGTTATCCGCTTATCTTACATAATAGGGACAATTTTTTTCAAAGCGGTGAATTTATGTAATTTTACCGCTAAATTCAGCGGTGAAATTCAGTAATTTCACCGCTACCAGGCGACAAAATGTTTTTCACCACATTCACCGCCTGATTTATGTAATTTCACCGCATTCACCGCTTATCTTACAAAATTTTCCGCATTCACCGCTTATCTTACATAATTTTGCGTTGAATGGCGTTGACACCTCAACCCGGGTGGCAATTGCACCTTTCTTTTCCTTTTGAGGAAACCACTGCTTATTGTAAAGCCTTAAATTACGTCCTTCCAAAATACCGGATTACCTTCGTCTGAGAAGTCCATTGAGAGAAATTATTTCTTCGACGAGTTTTAGAGAAAGCATTAGTTATGTGGATACGTGAATATTTTGTATTATATCTAAAGCCTTACCTTCTCTCAGTTTATAGGAAACGTAAAGTATTGATTAGGGATTATAACCCGGGTCGAGGTGTCACCTCAAAATTATTTTTGATAAGAGGTGAATGCGGTAAAATTAAACAAATCAGGTGGTGAATGCGATGAGAAATCTTTTATCGCTTGGTAGTTGTGAAATTACATAATTTCACCACTGAATTTATCGGTGAAATTACATAAATGTACCGCTTTGAAAAAAAGTGTCCAAGCTATGTAAGATAAGTAAGTAAGGCGGTGAAAGCGATGAAATTACATAATTTCCCCTCTTAACATAGTGGTGAACTTAAATAAATGCAACACTCAGATAACAGTGTTAAAATTGTATGAGAACTCAAGCATCTCAAGTGAAACGAAGTTAGTTCTTATTTACCAGTCTTTGTGAGGCTTTGAGCGGAAAATTACCAGGAAATTTCCTTTATTACGAAAAATGGAAACACTTTGATGCTTCCCATTCAAGCTTATATCAGGGTAATTGTACTCAAAGTATTGCCATATAGCACTTAATTGCAATTTTCAGATGCTCACCTGAAAATTGAATTCCTGCCTATATTTATTTAAATTTTATCAAAATTCACAATGAAACCAGCAAAACCCTAATACTCCTGAAAATCTATTTATACTCCCAGACCAGACATTTTTTAAATTTTTTTTGTTTTTAGAAGATTTTTATTGCAAAGATCAGCAGAATTATCAGAGTTTTAATCGAGCCAAATTATTAGTTAACGATTGTTATATCTATCCACTGTTTTTGATTGTTGTCTGTTGTGTTTTCCTTCAGTCTTCAGTTTTTACTCCTCACCCATTGGGTGACAAAAAGTTTATGTAAAAATTGTGAATATATATCTCTGGAATGGATCAAAAAATCCCCCATCTGTATGGGCAAATTGTCAATATTCCTACAATGGATCAAGCGATTTCCACTCTGATGGGCCAATTAGTTAAAAAATAAAATACTCAACAAGGAAGCCTGTGCTAAAATATTGTTGCTTACCTCCGATGAGCGGTGATTGATAAAAATTGAATGAGTTTACTGAATGCTAAAGACAAACCCTGCGCCTGGAAGGAACGACTATCGGTAAACACAACCAATTGCTGGGTGTTTTTTGAAATTAGCCGATGTGCCTCCAAGGACTTCAATTTCTTGTGGAAGAAATGCGATTCCCATTTTCTGCAGTTCTCGTGGAGGCAAAATTTTTGTTCATCTGCTGCATCAGGTGTGTGTCTTTTTAGGCGCATAAGTGAGAGAGATGTATTGCAGCGACGAAGTAACACTTACATCAAATACTGCAAGTTTTCGTAGCGTGATTAGCTTTCGGGAATGAGGTTCTTGATTTCCACTACTTTTAAGAGGTTCAAAGAAGAGCAGGCAGACATTATTTTTCTCGAACTCTGTCATGACTTGCAATTTCTGCTTTACACAACGGGCACCTACTTTCTGCATTGAGGACAAGAACATCCAACTTGTAAATTGCTTTAACCTCAAAAACATTTGAGGCAATGTTTAGCCCAGGGGCTAGAAAAGCGGGAGCAGACAACCATGCTCCAGAATGCCAAACAGACAACGAGGGAAGTCGGAAGAGAAAGTTTCTCTTCCAGAAGCTAGATATTGTTTGAGACCCTGAAAATTTGAGGTTGCCTAAAGCATGTTGGATTGTCTTCTCCGAAACGTTTGGAATGTCCAGTTGTGCTATACTGGAATTATTTCCTAAAAATTATTGCATTTTTTTTGGTTTCCGCTTATTTTTGAAACAACATCTTCAGAGGAGAAAAGAACCCAACTTATGATGCCTTTTCTTGTAGTGACATTGGCCAACACACAACCCTGATAGTGATAAGGCCAGGAATATTTGAGTCAAACATTCTTCTGGAAGAATAACTCGGATCATATTCGCATTTTTTTTCGCTGTTGGGCATCAAGTTCTTTTCAGGATTTATTGGATGAACTGATGGGCTTTTGGCAATGCAAGAAAACCTCAGTTTTTTGAGGGTCACTGCAGTGGCGTACGACAGTTAAAGCGCACAGAGGGTCATCAAGGTAGTCCAAATGTTCAGAAATTTTCATTGTTTTCCCCATCTTTTCGTTAAAAGTCATACAGACAAAATTCTGGTATCCTAACAAAACCCCGAGGACCTCAAGACCCTAAATATCATTTTGTTCTGGTCTTATATCAAGTCTGTCTAAATTCACCTTGGACCAGAGTTCGCACTTATCAGCACTGTCGTGGAGGCCGCGATCAGGTCGCAGATTGCATAGAAGGTTTTGTAACAGAGATCTACTATTTATTAACTGAATTGGAGTAGGAGCTCTTGAGTTGATAAAATTAAAAAGTATACGTTTTGTAAACTTAGCTTGCATTATTTTATGTTATTGAAAATGAGCAACTAACTCCCACTTGATTTCTACAGTAAATGGCTGAAATTTAAAAAATTTAACCCAGAAGAGTTGAGTTCAATGCGACAGAGTTCGCAAGACAACTGCAAGTTAGAAATTTCACTAGGAAGGTAATCTATGTTATCCCTTAGAATTGAAAGTTTTTACAATTTAACCATTAGACGTGCAAAATCTTACAAGTTAACCATCTTTTGCGAGAAATTGTAATTTCTTACAACTTAGCTATCCGTTGCAAGAAACTTGTATGTTCTTAAAAGTTAACCACTCGGTCTCAACCCAGGACGGCAGTTTTTTTAGTAGAAATGGAAAATTCAAAACAAAATATTATGCATCTCCATAGGATTCCGACTGCTCCTTATATAAGTGAGATTAAGTCAAAACTCTGCAAAAAAATAAACACGGACATAACTCAAATTTTATCACACAATTTTAACACCGTATTGAAGCCAATAAAGTTGGTCGCTTTTGAAAGACCATTAAAAACTATGGAATACTGAAGTTTTTCAGTTTTTTGATTTGGTCTCATTTAATCTCTTTGAAAAAGGTCTATTTCATGCTCCTTTTTCGGGCCACAAATTTTCTTGAGATGTTTTCTTTATATCCGTATATGATAGTCTTAAATGCTGAAATTAAGAAGTTTAAAGGCCATGTTGAGAAGTTTATTTCCATTTAGGATTGTATCTTCTTATACAATTTTTAGTGAAGACGAATTTGTATAATTGGAAAATACTACAAGAAAAATTATACACTTGGTGAAGTAATTATGCTGATAAAAGATAGCAAATATGCTGATATGACAAGGTCGCCTACAGATAGAGGAAAAACTGCGGAATTATCGACCATCAGAACTAATGAGGGCAAGCCAGTGACCAGTTGAGAATACTCTCGATTAACTAAAACAAAGAAACTTTCTCAATTTTTCAAATATATTTCTCACTTGGGCTAATTTTATTGGACTCAAAAAGATTGAATTGGATCTTTTGCGTATTTTCCCAAACTATAAAATAATGAAAATAATGATAAAAATTGGCTTTTGTACACATTAAAAAATTGAAGGCATTAAAAAATTGCATCCAAAAACGCTCAAATAATAGCCCGATAATAACTAATTATATTGTAACGAAAATATAATTGTCACAAAATCTCTTCTAAATCCTAGTGAGATGGCAATTATACATCAGACCCGGGTCGAGGTGTCACCGCCATTCAACGCACAATTATGTAAGATAAGCGGTTAATGCGGAAATTTTTGTAAGATAAGCGGTGAATGCGGTGAAATTACATAAATCAGGCGGTGAATGCGGTCAAAAAAACTTTATCGGCTGGTAGCGCTGAAATTAAATAAATTAACCGCTGAATTTAGCGGTGAAATTACATAAATTCACCGCTTCGAAAAAAGTGTCCAAATTATGTAAGATAAGCGGTGAATGCGGTGAAATTACATAAATTCATCGCTCAACCTAATGGTGAACTTACATAAATTCACCGCTTAGAAAAAATTGTTAAAGATGTTTGAGATCAGCAAAGAAAGCGGTGAAATTAATGGTGAGTATGGGAGGAATTGTTAGATTTGCCTTCCCACTAAAACTACCTCTTAATATTACATCTTTTTGACACTTTTTCTAAGCGGTGAATTTATGTAATTTCACCACTAGAGTAAGCGGTGAACCCTACAAAAATTCACCACATTTCACCGCTAAAATATGTAATTTCACCGCTAAAAATTGCAAATCTTACAAAAATTCACCGAGCATGTTTTGCAGAAAGTAGAGTGAATTCGATTTATATTCAAACAAAAAAGAATAGAACTTGGTGAGAGATGGCGCAGTGGAAGAAGAAGTGGATGACATGCAGGAGGTGAGAGGTTCGGACCCATGTAAGGGCGATAAAATTACATATTTTAGCGGTGAATTGTGGTGAATTTTTGTAAGATCACCGCTTAGTCTAGCGGTGAACTTACATAATTTCACCGCATTCACCGCATTTCACCGCAAAATTATGTACGAAATTTGCGGTGAAAAAACTAACTTTTCACCGCTTATCTTACATATTTTTGCATTTTTTTCTCAACCCGAGGAGCAACTCTGAAAATTATTATAAAAAGTCATTATAAAAGTAAGTGTGTATCAGGCTATACGAAAAAAATACAAAAATCATGTATTATTGACCAGTATTGAAAACTCAGAAAATTTCTTATGAGAGCTTAAGTCCTAAAGATATTAGTCAAAATACATAACCAACGAAAGGGTATGATCAGTTCAGTGAAAAATGACAATATTTATAAGAAATGAGACTAAGTTAGATAATTGCCCAATCAGACACAAAAACAGAGTTGCAAGAATAGTTTTAAATCTTGGAAATGGTTAATATATATATATATATATATATATATATATATATATATATACATATATATATATATACATATATCTTACACTTATATATACAAAATTACTACAATGTTAAAATTCAAAATTAGTGGTTCCGTTTTATAAAGGTAAAAACAACTTTTGAAGCCACCGACGCTCCTTTCCAACGGTACAAATTTGAATTGTTGGAGCAAATGCTGTTTTAACATGCATTTAAACTTTGAGCGTGTTCTTATGGACAGGACTTCACGCGGAAGTTTATTCCATTTTTGGATGCTTCTTTTTTGTAATGATCGACTTTTCGACCTTAGGAGAATTAGCTGTTCAGTTCTGTTGTTTTTCTTTACTGAGACATTACCACTTAGAAAAAAAACACTCAGTGCCGTCTGATTTCAATAATGAAATATCATTCCTAAGTTTTGAAACACTCATCTGGCTTATTAAAACTTCTGCAGGCAAAATGTCAGATTTTACTAGGAGATCTGTAGATCACTCAAACTTTCTTCTCATATAGCAAACTTTAATTCCCCAATTGATTTGTCGATTAATTCGCTGCATTGCAGAGAAATTCAGGTTCTGAAAAAAATAGAGCACTGAATGTTAAATGAGAAAGGACTTGGGATTTGAATAGTATCAATCGTGCTTCTGGAGGTAACTGATAACGTAAAAGGTATATGGATCTAATCGCTGTGGCCATATTTCATAGGACATTGTTGAGTTGTTCATGAAAAAATAATTTAGAATCAATCATTATACCCAATTATCTGGAAAGACTTTGGGGTTTATTTTCTTGTCCCCTACCGAAAAAACAATGTTTAACAATTTCAAATTTGGTCGTGTTTTTTCGCCAAACTGGCCCTTTAAGGTAAATAAGTTCGCAATATGGTAATTTTTTTGGAAATTGGAAAAATCTCAATTCGAGGAAAAGTGGCAGAAATTCCTTTTTTTTTAATCTTGAAAACCATTCCATTACCCGAAAACTATGCAGAAACCTATTGCAAAACACTCTATTAGGTCTTATAGCCCCCTTGGGCTGGATAAACCCTAAAACGCCCAAACGCACCAAAAATTTTGAATTAATTGAAAAAATATTTGCAAAACTTCGTTCCAGTAGATTTTTAAAACCAATAAAAAACTTGAAAAAAAAAGACTGACAAATAAATAATCAGATTGACGAAAAAATTTTCAGATTTTCTGCTATATCTAGGAAAAAAGAACCTATATTGCAATTTAATCCACGCAGAGCTTTATCTGTTTTTCCTGTTTCAAAACTCAAAGTAATGGAAAATTGTGTAAAATTATCTTACAGAAGGAAAGTAGAGCACCATTACAATCCAAAATCTTTCAAGCCCCGATGTCTCACCAACTTTCATTTTATTCTGGAGTTTTACCACAACTATAATTGAAATCGTTTTTTTTCTTTGCTCTTTGTTTTCCTAAAAAGCAAATTTTTGTCAGTTATGAAAACTAAGTTATGTTTCAATTGTAGAAAAAGAGTAGTTTTTTTTTGTTTTTAGATGTAGGAATTGTTCAGAGAAAAAAAATTTCATTTAAAAATTAATTTGTTAAAAAAGTGAATGCTTTCGAACTATGCGTTCATCGTCAGGTTTGGCAGTCAAGTAAAATGATTTAAAAAGTAAATGAAATTGTCTTTGACTCTATCTATTGAATTCTCAGAGATGTGTTAAAACGATGACGAATTTTTGAAAATATTTGCAGTTAAGCTCATATTTACAACATTTTATTAACAATTTTTACCCAAAAATTATTTCAGTCTTTATTTGGGAGTTTTCTGAATTCCCGGTTGTACTGTTTTCTATTCAAGAAAAGGAGTTTTTACAATCATTCTTATCTGTTATTACTCTTTATTTGTTGGGTTTGACAAAAATATCAGTTAACATGTACAAGAATGATTTTTGAATTTCAAATGTCAAGTTGTTTGCATTTGAACTATAATTCGATGTTATTTCCCATCCGCGGTGCTAATGGCGCATATTTAGTTGCTCTATCAGCTTTTTGATGTTGATCGGTTCTATTTTCATCTGTTTTTCAACCACGCGTCATTTCTCCCATTCAATAATATGCGAGCTACCACAACATTCACCGAGGTGTTGTCTCACAGGGGAAATTTTCTTTTCGTGCTCCAGAGTTCTAGTGACAAAATTTCGGCAGGTTTCGCCAGCATAGAAGCAACTACAACGATTACATTTAAAATTTTGTTTACCATATTCGATTTCATATTTTTATTAAAAGAGGATTTCAGGGGGGCAAGCAACTTCTTAATTATCTTGTTTTGAAAATGATTTGGATATCACGAAATTTTTTCAGTTTACTTTCAAAAATTTGAATGATGTTTCCTCTGTATTGAAAAACCAACTTCTGTTTAAGCTTATTTTTGTTGAGATTTATTATTGTGTTAAATGTTGTTTTTTTGGGAGCTTTGGTGTAACCTTGTCCTTCGTGACTAAATTATCGTCTCATTAAAGTAATGGAAGACCACTCAGTTGGATGCTGTATTTCAGTCCAGATATTTTGATTTTTCTTAAGATTTACGTCAGACGATTTACAGCCAATTGATGCATTGAAACCCTATGTACCGTCCCCTGATTTACATTTTTTTATACTGTTTTGGCGCACAGCTACGGCAAATTGTATTATGCTGGTATCAGGTCTCCATCACCATTGGGTGTCTCAAGAATGAATGGTGAATTTTTGTCAAGAGAATTTGCATACTCAAATTAATTTAGAGAGTTCCCCTTGACAGTTCACACCGTGTCATCCACAAATCTCTTGAAAAGTTTTTATTTAAATGTGTCCTCTGTTGTACCTTCTACATCACAATAGGAACAGATCCATACAATTTTCTGCATGTTTTTATGCTCCTGCTGAAGGGATAAGCAGGTAGCGCCCAGTGCGCATTAAGCTTTTCAGCTGACTAGTCTCCAAGTATGCAATTCACAGAAACTGTTTTGGAGACGTTTAATTAAAATACCCACGTGCACATTTTAAAATGCCGAAAGTCTGCAGTTCCAGAGGTTGCCACTTAGCCAGAAGTTAAATTTCGTTGTCTTTCGTCATTTTAGAACGTGGGCGTTTCGTGTTTCAAGCATGGCTAAGTGACTGTGCAGAAGTCACTTCGAAATTCTAACTTAAGATCTCGAACCGCTTCGCGGTTCTCGATAAACGCCAGAAGTTCTCAGTGACTTCAAGCAGAGGCACTTAACCATTACTTAAGGTGTTAAGTACCCCCCACCCCACCGTTGCCCCCTCCCAATCAATAGCCCCCCGATGCACCGTGGCTAGCTACTCGCGAAACCAACCGCTGGACGGTCGTTTGAGAGCATTTCGCCCGACGTTCTTCGGTTAGGTTCACGTTTCATTTACTCGTATTTTTTATCATATCAAATCTCTGTTCAGTAGTTATCACGGTTCATTTTCTTGTATTTTTTATCATATCCAAACCCGGAAGTTTAATTAAATGAGATTTAATTTCTCAATTTTTATTATCATATCAAAACTCAGAGATTTGTTTAAATGAGCTGCTCTCTTCAATGTCGAACGAGGAAATATTCGTTTTATTGAAATTTTCGAAAACAATGAGGAACAATTAGAAATCTTTTCTTTTGTTTAAAAAAGTAAATTGAAAATATAACCCAGGAGTTAAATATTACAAGTTTAAAATTATTACGTTATTTTCAAATGTCAAGAGTAATGAAACCGAGCAAAGTTTGATTTGAAATGTCCATTATTAACAATAGTTTATTTTTGCCTTTAGCTCGCCATCAACAAAAGGCGTGAGCTTTAATTCAAAACTTCTTTAGTAACTTTTTCTTTCTCTCAGTTGCAGCAAATGAAGTTGCGCAACAGGCCGAAGATTAATTAATTTAAGCTGCGAGTGTTTTATATATATATATATATATATATATATATATATGTATATATATATATATATATATATATATATATATATATTAATAAAATTAATGTAAGAACTATTTTGTCAAAAAATCCTCAATCGACTTATATAAAGCACTTATTAACTGGATTTATATATATATATATATATATATATATATATATATATATACATATATATATATATATATATATAAATATATATATATATATATATATATATATATATATACATACATACATATACATATACATATATATATATATATATATATATATATATAAATACCTTTATATATATATATATATATATATATATATATATATATATATCTTACACATATATACAAAATTACTACACTGTTAAAAGTCAAAAATAGTGGTTCCGTTTTTGAAAGGTAAAAATAACTTTGAAAGCCAACAACGTTCCTTTCCAACGTTAAAAGTTTGAATTGTTGCTGTTTTAACATGCGTTTAAACTTTGAGCTTGATCTTATAGTCAGGACTTCAATCAAGTTTATTCCATTTTGGATGCTTCTTTTTTGTAATGATCGATTTTTCGACCTTAGGAGAATTAGCTGTTCAGTTCTGTTGTTCCTTACTGAGACATTACCACTTAGAAAAAAACACTCAGTGCCGTCTGATTTCAATAATGAAATATCATTCCTAAGTTTTGAAACACTCATCTGGCTTACTAAAAGTTCTGCAGGCAAAATGTCAGATTTTACTAGGAGATCTGTAGATCACTCAAACTTTCTTCTCATATAGCAAACTTTAATTCCCCAATTGATTTGTCGATTAATTCGCTGCATGAAAAAATTTGTGCAAAACTTCGTTCCAGTAAATTTTTAAAACCAATAAAAAACTTGAAAAAAAAGACTGACAAATAAATAATCAGATTGACGAAAAAATTTTCAGATTTTCTGCTATATCTAGGAAAAAAGAACCTATATTGCTATTTAATCCACGCAGAGCTTTATCTGTTTTTCCTGTTTCAAAACTCAAAGTAATGGAAAACTGTGTAAAATGATCTTACAGAAGGAAAGTAGAGCACCATTACAATCCAAAATCTTTCAAGTCCCCGATGTCTCACCAACTTTCATTTTATTCTGGAGTTTTACCACAACTATAATTGAAATCGTTTCTTTTCTTTGCTCTTCGTTTTCCTATAAACAAATTTTTGTCAGTTAAGAAAACTAAGTTATGTTTCAATTGTAGAAAAAGAGTAGTTTTTTTTTGTTTTTAGATGAAGGAATTGTTCAGAGAAAAAAATTTTTCATTTAAAAATTAATTTGTTAAAAAAATGAATGCTTTCGAACTATGCGTTCATCGTCAGGTTGGCAGTCAAGTAAAATGATTTAAAAAGTAAATGAAATTGTCTTTGACTCTATCTATTGAATTCTCAGAGATGTGTTAAAACGATGACGAATTTTTGAAAATATTTGCAGTTAAGCTCATATTTACAACATTTTATTAACAATTTTTACCCAAAAATTATTTCAGTCTTTATTCGGGAGTTTTCTGAATTCCCGGTTGTACTGTTTTCTATTCAAGAAAAGGAGTTTTCACAATCAATCTTATCTGTTATTACTCTTTATTTGTTGGGTTTGACAAAAACTTCAGTTAACATGTACAAGAATGATTTTTGAATTTCAAATGTCAAGTTGTTTGCATTTGAACTATAATTCGATGTCATTTCCCGTTCGCGGTGCTAATGGCGCATATTTAGTTGCTCCATCAGCTTTTTGATGTTGATCGGTTCTATTTTCATCTGTTTTTCAACCACGCGTAAATTCTCCCATTCAAAAATATGCGAGCTACCACAACAATCACCGAGGTGTTGTCTCACAGGGGAAATTTTCTTTTCGTGCTCCAGAATTCTAGTGACAAAATTTCGGCTGGTTTCGCCAGCATAGAAGCAACTAAAACGATTACATTTAAAATTTTGTTTACCATATTCGATTTCATATTTTTAATAAAAGAGAATTTCAGGGGGGCAAGCAAACTCTTAATTATCTTGTTTTGAAAATGATTTGGATATCACGAAATTTTTTCAGTTTTTTTCAAAAATTTGAATGATGTTTCCTCTGCATTGAAAAACCAACTTCTGTTTAAACTTATTTTTGTTGAGATTTATTATTGTGTTAAGTGTTGTTTTTTGTGAGCTTTGGTGTAACCTTGTCCTTCGTGACTAAATTATCGTCTCATTAAAATAATGGAAGACCACTCAGTTGGATGCTGTATTTCAGTCCAGATATTTTGATTTTTCTTAAGATTTAGTTCAGAGGATTTACAGTCAATTGTTGCATTGAAACCCTATGTACCGTCCCCTGATTTACATTTTTTTATGTTGTTTTGGTGCACAGCTACGGCAAATTGTATTATGCTGGTATCAGACAATTTTTGGTCAAAATTGACATTTAATTTTTTTCATCGGTTACGTTTACGTTCGGTTGCAAGAATGTCAGGTCTCCATCACCATTGGGTGTCTCAAGAATGAATGGTGAATTTTTGTCAAGAGAATTTGCATACTCAAGGTAATTTAGAGAGTTCCCCTTGACAGTTCACACCGTGTCATCCACAAATCTCTTGAAAAGTTTTTATTTAAATGTGTCCTCTGTTGTACCTTCTACATCACAATAGGAACAGATCCATACAATTTTCTGCATGTTTTTATGCTCCTGCTGAAGGGATAAGCAGGTAGCGCCCAGTGGGCATTAAGCTTTTCAGCTGACTAGTCTCCAAGTATGCAATTCTCAGAAACTGTTTTGGAGACGTTTAATTAAAATACCCACGTGCACATTTTAAAATGCCAAAAGTCTGCAGTTCCAGAGGTTGCCACTTAGCCAGAAGTTAAATTTCGTTGTCTTTCGTCATTTTAGAACGTGGGCGTTTCGTGTTTCAAGCATGGCTAAGTGACTGTGCAGAAGTCACTTCGAAATTCTAACTTAAGATCTCGAACCGCTTCGCGGTTCTCGATAAACGCCAGAAGTTCTCAGTGACTTCAAGCAGAGGCACTTAACCATTACTTAAGGTGTTAAGTACCCCCCACGCCACCGTTGCCCCCTCCCAATCATTAGCCCCCCGATGCACCGTGGCTAGCTACTCGCGAAACCAACCGCTGGACGGTCGTTTGAGAGCATTTCGCCCGACGTTCTTGGGTTAGGTTAACGTTTCATTTACTTGTATTTTTTATCATATCAAATCTCTGTTCAGTAGTTTTTCACAGTTCATTTTCTTGTATTTTTAATCATATCAAAACTCTGTTTAGTAGTTATCACGGTTCATGTTCTTGTATTTTTTATCATATCCAAACCCGGAAGTTTAATTAAATGAGATTTAATTTCTCGATTTTTATTATCATATCAAAACTCAGAGATTTATTTAAATGAGCTGCTCTCTTCAATGTCGAACGAGGAAATATTCGTTTTATTTAAATTTTCGAAAACAATGCGGAACAATTAGA